>NC_072771.1:10648133-10928133 GCF_022539595.1 Amphiprion ocellaris | reverse complement strand
AAGGGTAAAGTCCTGATTGACATCAGAGAGTACTGGATGAACCAAGATGGAGAGATGAAGCCAGGGAAAAAGGGTGAACACACACACACACACACACACACACACACACACACACACACACACACACACACACACACACACACACACACACACACACACACACAGAGAGAGAGGGAAAGGTGACAAATTAAAAAAGAAGGGTCTAAAGTTTTGGACCTGAAGCTCCTCTGCATGGCACCAGAGGAGCTTCAGTGCTTCTTAGCACTGATTTTCTAAATTTCTGAAATTGACAGAATGGTTGAACACCATTTTTCCAAAGATCTTCCCTCATCTGGTGTTTTGATGATGGTAGTGAAGAGTGCTATCTAATGTGTCAGCCCAAAATTTCCCAAAGGTGTTCATCTGGGTTTAGACTTGGTGAATGTAAAGGCCATAGCATGTGATTCACATCATTTGCATAGTCAACAAACCATTCAGTGACCCTCTGTGCCCTGTTGATGGGAGCATTGTCATCTTGGAAAAGGTCATGTTCATCAGGATTGAATTGCTTCATTATGGGATAAAGGTGAAACTCAGAACAAATTTCTTTTGATATGCAGTGATCTTTCACATATGTGCTCTCCCGCTTGAGATAATTTGACGAAGGATGACTAATGCTGACATATCACTGTTTCCCAAATCTCTGTAGACCAGTGTTTTTTGCACTCTCAGTTGTACATCTTTGTAATGATAAATCGATGCACTGCAACCCTATTATAATAGCTCTCCCTGTGTGATTGCTGACAGACCGCTCTTGCTGACATTCAGAATCACTTCATGCACTGACAGTCTCAACCACCTGAGGATGTGCTGATGTTCACTTTTACCTTTTATATCGTTTGTTATCAAACGTGCTGTTGGACACATCTGTGTGGAAGCATCTGCATTTAGTGTGTTTCTACGCTCATCCACTCAGGTTTTTTCTTTAGTTTGTCACGTGTCTGTATGTTTTAATTGTTAGGATCGCATACATACATACATGCATACATGCATACATACAGTACCGGTCAAAAATTCATTCAGTGGTTTTTATTTATTGTAATTATTTTGTACGTTAATACTGAAGACCTCAAAACTATGAAAGAAGACATATGGAATTAAGTTGCAAACAAAAAAGTGTTAAACAAATCAGAATATGTTTTATATTTTAGATTATTTAAAGTAGCCCCCTTTTGCTTTCATGACAGCTTTGCCCACTCTCTCTCTCACTCATTCTCAATCAGCTTCTTGAGGTAGTCTCCTGGAATGGTTTTCCAACAGTCTTGAAGGACTTCCCAGAGGTCCTGAGCACTTGTTGGCTGCTTTTCCTTCCCTCTGCGGTCCAACTCATCCCAAACCATCTCTGTTGGGTTTAGATCAGGTGATTGTGGAGGCAAGGCCATCTGACTCAGCACTCAGTCACTTTCCTTCTTGGACAAATAGCCCTTACACAGCCTTGTTGCCTTTTGGCTTGCTCTGGGGGTCAGGCATATGGGTTCTGTCAAGCGTCTCGAGACAATTTGACTGTAATTGGCGCTATATAAATAAAATTGAACTGAATTGAATTGAACTGAATTGAATTGAGATGTGTTTTGGGTCATTGTCTTATTGAAAGTACAAACCAGATGGGATTGCATTTCGCTGCAGGATGCTGTGGTTGTCATGCTGGTTCAGTGTGCCTTCAATTTTGAATAAATCACCAACAGTGTCACCAGCAAAGCATCCCCACACCATCACACCTCCTCCCCCATGCTTCATGTTGGGAACCACACATGCAGAAACCATCAGCTGACCTTCTCTGGTCTCACAGAGACACGGTGGTGGGAAGAAAAAAATCTAAAATTTGGACTCATATCAAAGAGCAGATTTCAACTGGTCTAATTTCATTCCTTGTGATTCTTGGCCTAAACAAGTCTCTTCTTATTATTATTTATTCTCAGTAGTGGCTTCTTTGCAGCAATTCCACCATGAAGGCCTGATTCACGCAGTGTCCTCTGAACAGTTGATGTTGAGATTTGTCTGCTACTTGAACTCTATGAAGAACTTGTATGGACCTGAGGTGCTGTTATTTCTCTTATTATCTTCTCTCTTTCTGAGGCGGGTAACTCTAATGAACTTACCCTCGACAGCAGATGTAACACTTGGCCTTCCTTTCCTGGGGCAGTCCTCATGAGAGCCACTTTCATCATAGTGTTTAATGGGTTTTGTGACTGCACTTGAGGATACATTCAAAGTTCTTGAGTTTTTCCAGATCGACAAACCTGTCTTGAAGTAGTGATGGACATTTGTTTCTCTTTACAGTGTGGTTCTTGACATACTATGGATTACAACAATAGCCAAATAGAGATATTCACTGTGTACTAACCGTACCTCTGCATAACACAACTGATGGCTTCAAACCACACACCTGTTAATTAAAAACCATTCCAGGAGACTACTCATGAAGCTGACTGAGAGAATGCCACGATTGTGCAAAGCAGTAATCAAAACAAAAGGTGGCTATTTTAAAGAATCTAAAATATAAAACATATTCTGATTTCTTTAACACTTTTTTGTTGACTACGTAATTCCATATGTGTTCTTTCAGAGTTTTCATGTCTTCAGTATTAATCTACAATGTAGGAAATAATTAAAATAAATAAAAAGATTGAATGAGAAAGTGTGACCAAACCTTTGACTGGTACTGTACATACATACATACATACATACATACATACACATACATACAATGCATATTTATCTAAATAAGTACCCAAGAACCTATGAAGATGGCTTTGATGCTTTCTTTGGTTTGAAGTTGTGGTGTAAGATGCAGTTTAAACCTCTTTTTCATATTTCTCGTAGGTATCTCCCTGAATCCTGAGCAGTGGAACCAACTGAAGGACCAGATTTCAGAAATTGACGATGCCATTAAGAGAGTATAAGCATTCCTTTCAGTGTTGTCCGTTGGACTAATTGAACATGTTGGCTAATTAGTTTTGTAAAAATCCTGAGATTGTTTTCTAATGGATTTGTTTAATCTGGAGTTTATAGACGTGGTCGTCTGCATATACTGACTTTTTGTGTGTAACTTGTCTTTGAGCCATTGTAGAAAAGGTGTGGGTGAACGAGGGGTGGTTGACCATTACAGTTGTTCAGTAGGGTACACCAACACAGTGATGTTTTTATATTGAATAATAAAATCAAGGCACTCACTTAATGTTGTTTTTCAGCCAAGATGTAAGTTCATTTTCATAGTTTATCAAGTAGATATAAATCATAGGATGTTGTGTCATCTGACTTTTGTAATATGTAGTAGTCAGTATCCGTGCTCTTCAGTTTAGAAAGTCAAGCCCAGTCTGCTTTGTTGTAACTACAAGTGATTAGATTCATGGTGAACCGTACGATGGGTTTTGAAAATAAATCGTACTATTAAACAAACTGGCATTGTAAATTTTTGAAAGTGTCGCATTGGAAGTGCATTACATAAATAGGTTTGTGATACCTATATACCAGCTCTGTTGGTCATGAATGCGAGTTGTGAAACAGTGAATGTGAGGTTGGTGTAACCAAAGGTTTGGTTCACACCGTTGGAGTTTTAAAATCCCAACCTGTTTTGAAGTTGAGTTGCATCATGCTCACGAGGAGAAACTTCACAGATGTGCTTTTCTCTAATCTCTGGCATGTACACACTGCAAATGTGAAAATAATGCCACACACTATACTCTATTCAGGTTTTTGAGTCAGAGGGAGTATTGGGCCCTAGTGCTCCACCTTGTATAGTCTCATGGAGAAGCAGATGTAAGTAAACCAGAGAGTGTGATTAAACAACTTGTAGTAACACTAATGATACTTTGCAATGAGAAACAACTAAAGCAGAAGCCTAAACAATAAGTCTGGATTACAAAATATTTGGGACGATGCAGTCAACATGTGTCCCTTCTTCAGTGAGAAATCAAGGTGAGATATTAATTAGTTTTAATATCCATGCCAGTGTTTCCTCTAGGATTTTTTTCCTGCAGCAGCACCCCCCACCCCACCCACCACCACCACACAAAAAAAGAGTGGATACACCACAGTCACAGTTATCTGTAGTTTACCTTAGTACTTGCGAGTACCCGACGCAGTGCAAGACTGCTCTGAAGTGGAGACGTGGCGGTGGTGTATTTGCAACGATTTAAAAGAATAAAATGGCAGAATGGATGTAGAGGAAACCCTGCCTGCATTACATCCTTTACATTGTTAAGCATCGCTTGGCACCGTGTCTGAGGTGGCCCACAGAAGTCTGAGAAATTTAGCAAGTTTCAGATGAGATCTGTAAATACCTCACATGACCATAAAATGTGGGTCCAACATTGGTTCACATTCTAGTCAGCTGGCATGAGATGTGAAATGGCTACAAGTCTGCCTGAAACAGCCATCATGTCAGCTTGTTTGGCCATGACAACATACAGTGGCATGAAAAAGCATCTGAACCCTATGGAATTTCTCACATTACTGCATAAAATCACCATCAAATGTGATCTGATCTTTGTTAAAATCACACAAATGAAAAAACAGTGTCTGCTTTAACTAAAACCACCCAAACATTTATAGGTTTTCATAATTTTAATGAGGATAACGTGCAAACAATGACAGAAGGGGGAGGAATAAGTAACTGAACCTTCTGCCTAAGGAGACTTTGAGAGCAATTAATACCAATTTTTACCAAATAATTTAAGTCAGGGGTGTGTCCAGTCACTGAGGAGTGGCTTAAAGCTGCCCTGCCCACTATAAAACACACACCTGGTAAGAATTGTGTCTTGATGAGAAGCATTGTCTGATGTGCACCATGGCTCACTCAAAAGAGCTCTCTGAAGACCTGCAATCAAGAATTGTTGATTTGTATAAAGCTGGGAAAGGTTACAAAACCATCTCTAAAAGTCTGGATGTTCATCAATCCACAGTTAGAGAAACTGTCTACAAATGGAGAGAGTTTGGCACTGTTGCTTCTCTCCCAAGGAGTGGCCGTCCACCAAAAATGACAAGAGTTCAGCGCAGAATGCTCAGAGAGGTAAAAAAGAACCCTAGAGTGTCTGCTAAAGCCTTACAGAAATCACTGGCACAGTGCAATATCTCTGTGCATACATCAACAATATGTAAAACACTGGCCAAGAATGGTGTTCATGGGAGGACTCCACGGAGGAAGCCACTGCTGTCTAAAAAAAATATTGCTGCATGTTTAATGTTCGCAGAAAGGCACTTGGACACTCCACAGAACTTCTGGCAAAATATTTTGTGAACTGATGAAACAAAAGTTGAATTGTTTGGGAGGAACAGACAACGTCATGTATGGAGGAAAAATGGAACAGCTCACCAACATCAACACCTCATCCCCACCGTGAAGCATGGTGGAGGGAGCATCATGGTTTGGGGCTGTTTTGCTGCCTCAGGGCCTGGACAACTTGCAATCATTAATAGAAAAATGAATTCAAAAGTTTATCAGGATGTTTTGCAGGAAAAGCTGAGGCCGTCTGTCAGACAGTTGAAGCTAAAAAGAGGATGGATGCTGCAACAGGACAATGACCCAAAACACAGAAGTAAATCAACTTCAGAATGGTTTCAGAAGAACAAAATACACGTTCTGGAGTGGCCAAGTCAAAGTCCTGAATTGAACCCCATTGAGATGCTGTGGCATGACCTTAAGAGAGCGATTCATGCCAGACATCCCAGGAATCTGACTGAACTGCAGCAGTTTTGTAAAGAGGAATGGTCCAAGATTGATCCTGATCGATGTGCCAGACTGCTCTGCAACTACAGGAAACGTCTGGTTGAAGTTATTGCTGCCAAAGGGGGGGGCAACCGGATATTAAATGTGAAGGTTCAGTTACTTATTCCTCCCCCTTCTGTCTTTGTTTGCATGTTATCCTCATTAAAAATATGAAAACCTATAAATGTTTGGGTGGTTTTAGTTAAAGCAGACACTGTTTTTTTCATTTGTGTGATTTTGACAAAGATCAGATCACATTTGATGGTGATTTTATGCAGAAATGTGAGAAATTCCAAAGGGTTCAGATACTTTTTCATGTCACTGTAATTATCAGTTACTCTACTCCCCAGATTTGCCCCCCTGTGACTTCCTCTTTCCTAAAATGACATTCAAGGTGATGGATCATCTTTCAGTTTAAGATCTGAAGCACTCACTGCAGATGAAAATTCAATTCAGTTTTATGAATAAAACTGAAGTGCCAATTCACAACATATGATACCTGGCATAATACGCTGCCTCTCAAAAAAAAAAAAAAAAAAAGCCACTTGGATTTAACTAAGCAAAAAATAGATAATTACTGCAGTGATGAATAGGTTTCAGCAGGCAACAACTTATTTAACCCTAGCTGATGCAGTGAGGAGCTTCTCATTTCTTAAACAACCGTGTCGGATATATCCTGTGGTCGTGGAAAAGATGTTGATCAGTTTTAGAAGGGTCAAATTATTGGATTACACTAAGCAAAGAAAACAACAAAAAAGATTGCTGAAACTACTAAAATCAAGTTAAGAACTGTTGAACTCATTATTAAAACCTGACAGATGCTGGTGAACCATCATCTTCAAGGAACAAATGTGGTCAGAACAAACTCTTAGATGATCATAGGAACAGTATAGAACTCATGGCTATGTTTAATAGTGAAAGTAAAAGCAATTCAACTCAAAGGATTTGGACTAAACAGCTGTGCAGCCCTAAGAAAACCACTGATCAGTGAGGCTAATCAGAAAATAAAAGGCTTCTGTTTGCTAAGTAGCATAAAGATTGGACTCTGGAGCAATGAAAGAAGGTCATGTGGTCTAATGAGTCCAGATTTACCCTGTTCCAAAGTGATGAGCACATCATGGTAAGAAGAGAGGTGGATGAAGTGATGCGCTCATTGTACCCAATGCCTACAAGCCTGTAGGGGTTAGGGTTATGATCTGGGGTTGGTCAGGAGGGAGGAGGAGTTATCAGCTTCAGCAGCTGAGATTAGAGTGACTGTGTATACAACAATTGTTGACCAGGTTCATAGGAGAGTGGCAACAAGAAAGCCAATGTTGAAAAGAAGATAGACTAGAGTTCGCCAGAAGATAAATGAGAGACTCTGAAATGAGAGACAGGAAGAAGTTTCTGTTGAGACAAACTGTTGTTTGGACTGACTGTGAGACTGGATACAATGTTTGACTGACATTAGGCAATGCACATCTTCACAAACACACTATCCCCCATGGTGAAGCATGGTGGCTACAGCAGTATAGTAATGTGGGGGTACCTCTTGGTCACAGGCCTTAAAAGACTTGTATAGGTAGTGGGTAAAATGAATGCAGGAAAGTATAGGGAAATGTCCTGAAGCACAGAACTCACACTAAACTAAACATTAAGGCAAGAACAGAAAATTATTCTATTTTCTTCAACTCAACTATCCTTTATTTTTACTCAGACATGTCATGTCATTGTTCAGAATCAGCTTTTCTATGCTCTATAATAGGAAGCATCTTACATTCAGTAATATGTGTCTGTCAGTAATGTTATCTGATACCATATTTTGGAGAAAATGGGTTTGAAATTTAACTGTAAATGTGCAGGCAGAAGCTGACATTTATAAAATGATCATCAAATGTAACATTATCAGGTGATGTGAATGTTATAGTATGTTCAGTCTGGTTTAGTTCAAGTTGCTGTCAGAAAGACTGACAAATTCCAGGATTGAAGACAGCACTGCATCAAAATTGTCCTCAAGATGTTAGATGAGAAGGACATACATTTCTATTCAACCAGAAAATTAAAGGAGGCATTAGTTTGCATTTGGAGTGTGAATTTACAGAGCTCTACTCTGAATTTACTGAGATGGTTAGAAGACCCATCATTCATGCCTAGGCAAAGTTCTCACCTATTAATGTTAGGTGGTGCCAGAGGACTTCATGAGCTATCCTCTACCCCGTGTCTGATGTAACGGCCCTCAGTTAAAGTGCTCACATGTAGGTAATGCTAAAGTGCTACAATGACATGTTTGTGATGAACTGAATGACCAAAAATCCAAATCAGGCACTTGATTCACTCATGTATTAATGTCAGGGATATGCACACAAGGACAGCGTCTTAGCTTTGACCCATATGTATGGAGCTTTGAACATGATAAATTTGCACAATTCTGTCACATTTTGTAGGTATCTCTAAGCCTCTGAGGGACCTGCTTGCAAAGAAGGATTTGTAGACATGGCCAACTTCAGAGCAGCAATCATCTGCTCTGCAGTTAATTAATAATTAAAGTCTAATTTGGAATGTCACACTGGCACAATGTGTGCTGGTACTCTGTCAACTATCTAGAATACAGTGCTAAAATGTAATGGTTTTTTGAATAAAAGTCTGCACGTGTGCCAGACTGTGGAACAGGATAGAGCTTTTTTCAGTCTGTTAAGCAAATTAAAAAACATTTAGGATAACCTGTGTTGCTGCCATAATCCCCTGGGAACCTGGGAGAGGTGACTGAAACCAGAATGGACTTTTTCAAAAAATTGGAGGCTTTCTTCTGTGCTAAAGGTGACGTAAAAATAAATGAGAAATTGTCACTTCATGCGCTCAAACTATTTTTAAGTATTTTCCCTTTTATACATTGCTAAGACACATATGTATATCAGTTCCTCTCATATTGTCCCTGTACATTTGCTCTGTCCACAGACTTATAGTTTAGAATCCAGATCAGACTTTCTCACAGAAAATGCATTGCAGGACTGCTAGCCATTGGGGTGTTCTAACTCTGGGTAAAGTTCACATCATTCATGCCTGCTGAGAAGGAAAGCGTGGTTGTAACTGTTTGAACAAAATTTACTGTTTACCGATGACCTGTCTAGTCAGGAGAGGGTGTGAAGTAGTTGTTGACATTTCCCAGGCACTTGCTGCTATGTGGACATGGGTCACCAACAGGAATGACACCTAACAAAACCAGGCTGCAAAAATATGCTCTTTAGATGTTACAATTCCTTGTCACTGTTGACTTATGCGTGCCAATGCTGTTCACTCTTTGCTTTTTAGGCACAAACCAATCAAGAGTACTCAAGAAGTGCCTGAGTCTACAGTTCCACAGTCCAAGACTGTGGCTGTCCTCCAACTTTCAGACTTCAGTCTTTGGAGATTGTGAAAGAGTGGGTTTTAACCCAAACCATTATATTTTCCGAAACCTTACCATGTAGTCTAGGTGCTTAAATGTAAGTAGACAATGACTGAAAACCAAAAAAAAAAAAAAAGAATTTGAAGCACGCGTAGTTGAGATATTTCATCTTAGGGAGACCAGATAAGAGAACATTACAAGGCAAGTAGTCAATTCTGTAGCAAATAAAAGCATTTAGTTCTAACTGTTCTGTGTTCTATAAGATAAGATAAGATAAGATAAAGTTCTTTATTTCTCCCCACTCCAGGGGAAATTTACATTGTTACAGCAGCTTATGTAACAGTAGATGTAGTGATAAGAATAAAATAATAATAGAACAATAGTAATAATATTTACAATATATACAAGGGTGAGAGATGAGGATAAAGTGGCTTAACAGAAAAAATAAAAATAAAGTTTAAAAGTGCAAAGATGTGCAGTGCAAGAATGTCAATGCAAATTTTATGGTTTGGGGTGGTAATGATATAGTCCAGTTTATGTTAACATCAGCCAGTGATGCTGATGTTGTAAAGTCTTATAGCAGATGGAATGAAGGACCTGCGATAGCGCTCTTTCTTGCAGGGTGGATGTCTCAGTCTGCTGCTGAAGGAGCTGCTTAAAGACCCCACAGTGTCATGCAGTGGGTGAGAGGGGTTGTCCATGATGGATGTGAGCTTTGCCAACATCCTCCTCTATGGAGTCCAGGGAACAGTCCAGGACAGAACCGGCCCTCCTGACCAGTCTGTTTCTTGTTTCTATGTAGTGTTCTTCAAATGATAAAATGGATTCTTAGTTATGTTTCTAATGTGAAGCTCCAAAATTACATTTGAATCACAGATAACTCCTAGATGTAATGCTAGCTGACATTCGCCTAATGCCAGCTAGCATTACACCTGCTGCAGTTTGCATCAGGGTTCTTTCTCTGAGTTTCACTGTCAGTGACCAATACCTCATTTTGAGCTGTAAATTCTCTGGAATCCATAACTTGTTATCTAAAATATGGTTTAAAAAGGCATTGGCTGGCCCTAGCTCATCACATGTGGTCCCCAGGTACAACTCCATGAACAGAGCTTATCGAAAGCTGGCATTTCAAAACATAATTAAGAATACAGCTTAGTTGTATAGGGACTTTTATCATTTTTCTGGGACTTGGTTGTGGAGAACACCACACATTTGTCAGTTTTCTGAATTTATTGTCTTAAGATGTACAAATAATATTTAAATAATAAGAAAAGTTATCAGAAAAGCTGATGGGCTTTTGCTCTTTGAGTGTTGATGCAAATGATCACATGAAGTAATTTTTTTCCAGCTTACAGCATCATTAGCTGTCATAACCCGTCTCTTTTTCACTGTGCTGGCATTCTGTGTTAATCTCAGAACTGTGATCAACATGAGCACAGGCTTGCACACTTCTTCCAAGAAGAAAAGACACAGACGGATGCATTATTGTGCACCATGTCTTCCCTCATTTAAGGAAGTTCATGGAGGACTTACTGTTAAACACTGAGATATGAAACTTGTATAAATACAGGAAATGGCACAGGCTGCCCAAGAAATGTGTATTTACAAACAGATCTTCATTTATATGACTGTGTTTGCTTGTGACATATTCATCATGTTTTTAATGCTTACTAACTAATCTAAAGGAACTATTGCTGACTTTGTGGACCCTCTATTAATCAGTTTTATCAATATGTACTCTGGTTTTACTGGGTCCTAGAAATTTTCAATTTTCAAACAATCCATTAGCAATTCTGACAACATTTTCCAAAAAGTACTTTTACTTCAAGTCAAGAGACACACAAGCATGAAAGTACCATTTGCCACTCCTGCTTTAGTATGATTGCATAATACAATGATTAATTAAGAAAAAAAAAACAGAATGAAAGATGTATTATAAAGCTCAAACAATGAAACAAAAAAATTATTTCACCTGTAACTATGTGAGAGTAACGAGCTGATATTAGTGAGTTTGCTTGTTTGTGGGCAAATTTAATGTGATATTTAATAACTTTATTGTTAATATGCGGAGGAAAAAGGTTTTTGGCTTTACCAAAGCAAGACAAGACAAGATGAGGACAAACAGCAAGGAGACAATATAGCCATACAACAGTACTTGAAAGACCAAAATCCAATAACAATAAGGTAAAATTACAAACCATGCAACATTAAAGTTAAGCTAAGCATGTAAGATCAGTTGCATTTAGCAGGACAGATGGAAAGTAGACATTTTTAATGGATCTTAACTAAATATGTACATGTTTCGAGACCTTTACCACAACCACAATTATACATAGTAAAATGCGCAGTGAAATCCATTGTGCACCTGTTCCAAACCGAGACAATAAGAATAAAGAATAAAAACATGCAAGAAATCTATCTATCTATCTATCTATCTATCTATCTATCTATCTATCTATCTATCTATCTATCTATCTATCTATCTATCTATCTATCTAAATATATATACATATGTACATATATACATGTATATATGTATGTGTGTGTATATATACATATATATGTGTGTGTGTGTGTATATATATATATGTGTGTATATATATATACACACACACACACACACACACACACACACACACACAATAGTACAAGCACTAATGGCATATACCATTAGTACTCATACTATAATGACTATTTATTTACAATAAAATTGTATGTATACAAGCTATGGTTGCAATTCACTCAATGCAATCTTTAACTGGATTTAATATTTTTAATTGTATATTTATGCTTTTACTCTTATTACACCTTTAAACTATATGCAGAACATGCTCCACATTCCTCTGGAGAATCTCCATCGGGCATTATTTTTGGATTTCCTTAGAGTTGTTGTGGACACATCAGAGGTCCAGTGGACTTTATTTCCAAAACACACGAGAGACTGTAAATTGTGTTGTTCCTTAACAGACAAGCCAATTCCTAAACATTTACAAAGAAAAACAAAACAAGCTGAATGTCTCTTGCTAATTGCCACTGGGTCTAATGGATGACTTGGAGGAAGAAAAACAGGGCTCACATTCTTCATATCCACCCTCTGTGAATTTTCCTCAACATCCCTGAGAAAACCTGGTATCCATCTTACAGAATCAGAAAAGAAAAACAACTTAAATTAGACTACAGAAACAATTCTTCTAATTTTTTATTTAATTTTCAATTTGGCCCTTTTTGAGAGCTCTGAATAGGCAGACCAGAAACAAGAAAGATGAAAGATAGGATGCATGGGTCCTCAGACAGACCTGGCAGTCAGTTCCCACACAGAACTGACTATCCCAGTTTTTGCTTCATCTGACCATGTGACTTCCCTTCAAAAGGCCTTTGTCCATGTGATCAGCAACAAACTTCAGTCGAGAGTTAAGGTTCTGCTTCAAGAGTAAGGACTTTTTTGGTAATTCAACAATAACAGTGACATGCACATAATCTCAGCAACAACCTACTTGGATCTCTACAATATTCAGTTATTATTGTAAAAATGGACAATGTAAATACAGGCACTCATGTATTAACTCCAGACCTCTACAAAAAACAAGTGAACTGCATAATATAAGGCCTAAAAGGTTGGAATGGATGGACCCGGTTTAACAGGAGCCACTGGGATGTTTAAAGAAGTAAAACATGCATGCCTGGCATGTTTTGGTAAAACAGGCATGTTAGGTACTGAAGTAGTTTAAAGCCTTTAGGTTCCTGTATTTGCATCTGTATATCACAGTGAGGCATGGCTTTTATCTGTGTTTCATAAATCTATTGAGCAACGTTATCCTATTAGACAAATTTTACCAGGCGCTTTGTGTTGTGCAGATTTACATTTCTTAATAGCACATTGTTTTGTGGCTTCTGTGGACGTGCCTTTATATATTTATTCTTTTCCTTCACAAAAGAGCAAGAGATTCAATTACGATATGTATTCGATTAAAAACAGCCCTTAAAATGTGTAGCTGTTCCATTTTGATTGTACAAAAGAAAAGACAGGATGGAGAGGTCACAACAGGGATCAAGAGGAATACGTATGAATCATACAACAAACCTAGTTTTGAAAATTGAACCCCATAGAATGCCAGATTGCAGGTAACATAAACATATGCACCCAGGTAGGACACATGGACAAGCTAAACACAAGCAGACATGTTGACATATGATAGCATCAGGTTGTGGAATGCATGTCTAAAGAGGCAGTTGAGCTGTGTTAATGAGAAACCATGTTGATTTACGGCAACTGTTACAGCTTTTAGTTATTGTAGCTCCAATCACCCTTACAAGAAATGAGGTGGACAAACAAAAGCTGGGCAGACTTTTTCTTTTGCAAGCGCAGCTAATTGACATTCCTGTTGTCAAAGTAACAAGTTAAGAGGAAACTGCTAAGCTAGTAAGCATAATACACTGTTTCCTTGGTAACCGTTGGTGTGGGGGCAGCTGTAGGCAATTCTAAATAATGGCTGTGTGACAACTTGCTTCGAACTGCTTATGAGTATAGGTTTTTACATTTAAGCAGAGTAGCTGTGTGAGTGTGATGTCTTGATAACTGAACTAATATCACAAGTATTTTTGGAATTTTAGCTAGTCCCATACACATGCTGCACAACAGTGCTTCTAAAAACACGTAAAAAATCTAAATAAACAACCAAGGCCCAAATGTAAACTCAGACAGATGTTGGTGTTTGCAGTCTTGAATGAGTTGTGAAACCCTGGATTTTGTGTATGCGTGTGTGTCAGAGAAATAAGACAGGGTAATTTAGAAATAGGGGTGGGTGGGGTGGGGTGGGGTGGGGTGGGTTAAAGCATGAACATACAGTCTATGAGCATGCAATGTATCTTGTCACTGGAAGTAGTTTGCACTGTTCAAACATAAAAACGTGTTATAAGAGTGCACGGCTCCGTTGTGAGAGAGCGAGAAAGCAGCGTGTGTGTGTGTGTGTGTGTGTATGTGTGTGTGAGAGAGAGTGCGAGATGTCCAAACGACCCTGAATGCAGCGTGAGCGAGTGGAGATGAGAGCCACTTAAGAAAAGAAGTGTAGCTTCTGGGTTAGTGTAAATGAACAGTGTAGTCTCAGTCTATCTGCAATAAAAGGCTGCAGTATTCTCGAACTAGGCCAGGCTCCCATGTTTTGCCTTCTACAACTGCTGGTGAAGTGAAGGGGTTAACCCCGAAGTGAACAACAGTAACTTCGGCCCTGGAGAACCGACCTCCTCTGTGCTCTCTGACTACTGTCGGGCAGCTGAGCAGGAACAGTTAACACTGGCGACCACAAAGGGACCCTCTCATGGTCATCATATCAGCAGTGGTGAGCACAGAGACAAACGGTGAAATAAACCGGGACAATTAAGCTAATCGAGAGGTCTTTGTTAGCTGTGCCTGACCAGAAGCTAAGCTAAGATGGCGGCCCACAGTCAGCGCCACACCGTGGATGTTGAAATCACAAGCTTTCAAACCCCTTTATGACACTCACTGAAGTAAATGAAAATGTACTAGAAATAAAAACAGACTGTGAGTGGAGGAAACAAAAAATTTGGACATTTTAATCCATTTATCTGCAATGAAGAACCAGTAGCAATGAGACTAGGAGTGACTGAAGCACCACATGAGCTCCCTCGGCCCAAGTTGTCAAATACAAACCCTTTTATTGAGACTGATGAGGACATCTGTTGCTTTCATGGCTGTGTGGCGGATTCACGGAGTGATGGTTGACGTTTCCATGAACTTGGCCAGTCGATTCACGCCCCAACATTAAAGCTGCACCATGCCACTATGCCATTGGCTGCAAACCTCCACACAAACCCCTTTTCCCCTGCATATCGGGGCAGTTTCATCCAGAGCACACCCATCCCCACATGCTCAGGGCTGCACGGTCCATGCTATAACTCACCAAAGGACACTAACTACGGACATTTACCAGAGCAAGCACATACTTAGATTTTACAGTTAAAGGGCCCTTCCACGAAATGCAAGCAGCCAAAGTGACGTGCGCAGCAACTCCACAGTGCACATCACCAGCTTTCATCTGAAAGTGAAGAGGACTATGACCACAGAGAAAGAGTCCCTACGCTACATCCTGGTCAGTATGATGGCACCTCTCCCTGGAAGGAGTTCCTGCACAGGTTTGAGAGCTGTACTGAAGCCAGTTACTGGTCAGAAAAGACAATGGCTGTCCAGGTAAAATTCTGCCTGGTGGGTGCAGCAGGGGCGGTCATCCACAGAAATCTTCAGTCTGCACAGTTGGATTACCGCTGCCTAGTGGAGGAGATGGAGACTGCATACGGCCCCTTTTCAGAGTACGCAGCTGCAGTAGCCATTGAACTGAGACAGCGTGTCCGCAAAGTGGGTGAGGCTCTTCACGTCTTAAAAGATGACATATATGGTAAAGTGTCAGTGACCTACAGCAACAGGACGGAGACTGAGCAAGATGCCATAGGTCTTAAGGTTTTCACTAACGCTGTAGGTGACACAGAAATTGTACAGAAACTGTTAGAACAGCGGCCCCATACATTAGCCCAGGCTTATAACATCACCTGCCGCCATGAAACCACCAAGCAGGCACCATCATATGTCACCAGCATCATGCACACAGGGGCACACGGCACGACTGAATGGAAACCCCGTGCTGCTATGATCAGAGAGGGAGCCGAGGTGGAGGGACCAGAGACTGCTACCTCACCCCC
The DNA here is from genome assembly GCF_022539595.1 of Amphiprion ocellaris. Classification (NCBI taxonomy): domain Eukaryota; kingdom Metazoa; phylum Chordata; class Actinopteri; family Pomacentridae; genus Amphiprion; species Amphiprion ocellaris. Next base: position 10,912,312 of record NC_072771.1, on the reverse strand, counting down.
AGCCACCAGCTGGAAGCCTCACCCTCATGGCCTCCACCACACACCATGTAAATGGAGGAGGAATAAAGACCTTAAATGGGAGGAGGTATGCTGTCATAACTGATCAGGCCGTGGGTCACATGAGGAGAGATTGTCCCTCTCCGAAGAAGATGAGCAAAGCCCAAGACCACACAAGACCAGCTTTTGCTGAACACCCAGAGCCTGCTGCACTTCAGCTTAAAGCCCACAGTCAGGAAATGAATATTCGCATGCAGGTGTACGAACTGGTAGTGTGTGCTGTCTTGGACACTGGGGATGGGAGAAGTGTGTTGCCTTTACACCACTACGAAACTATTCACCTGGATGTCCGTCCACCTCTACAGCCATCAATCATAAAGACTGTACTTGGTGTTGGGTCAGGTGAGATACATGTTCTTGGTTAAGCTTATATCCCTGTACAGATCAACAACCGGCAGGTGAGTGTACATTTCCTGGTTGCTGATATAGCTTGTGATGAGGCTCTCCTTGTCCACCCATTCTTTACCCAAGCCCATGCACGCCTTGATTTTGGAAACCATCGCATTGTGCTGTTTGGGGAAGAAGTGCCATATTTCCAGTCACAAAGCAAAACTAAGATGTGTGGGACAGTGGCCCGGACAGTGGTGCTGGAGGCCAGAGAGGAATACAAGGTACGAGGCCACACCCGTTTCAGAGACCAAATTAAGGGGGAGGTGATGCTAAACCCCACCAAAGGCTTTGTAGAAAAAAACACAAAGTGCTGGTTGCACGGGTCGTGCTGGAAGCCCAACCCCATAAAACTGTTCCACTCCGCATCTTCAATCCTGGAAACACTGCCATGACCATCAAAAAGGGGGCCATTGCAGGGTTCCTCCAACCTGCTAAAGTTCTACAGCCAACAGAGACAGTTCAGCCTGATCACACTGATAGTTACACCCCTTCTGTCCCCCAGCACTTGTAGGAGCTCTATGCTCAGAGTTCCGTTGAGCTTAAACCCGGGGAGCAGCTCCAGCTAGCACAGCTGCTGTGCACCTACAGCAGTGTGTTCTCCACCAGTCCTGCTGACCTCGGCCGCACCAGTCTGGTGCAGGATGACATCATAACACGGCCGGGTGGCCCAGTCAAGCAGCCTCCATGCCGGATAGCATGGGAAAAACAACAGAGCGCTGACCAACAGATACAACAAACTTGGGGGTGGGCCTGGCCCGCAGCAGCCACAGCAGTTGGGCATTGCCTATAGTAATGGTGCATAAAAAGGATGGGACATACCGCCTCTGCATAGACTATAGAGCCCTTAATGACTGTGCCATTAAAGACACGTACCCACTGCCCCGCATCCAAGACACACTGGACACACTCTCTACTGCCAAGTGTTTCAGTATGCTGGACCTTGCCTCCGGCTACTGGCAAGTCAAACTGACACCCAGAGTGCGCAAAGCAGCAGCTTTCTGCACCAGAAACGGCCTGTTTGAATGGAATGTCATGCCGTTTGGATTGTGCAATGCTCCGGCAACATTCCAGTGATTAATGGAACGTGTCTTGGCCGGCATGCAGTGGGAGACCTGCTTGGTCTACCTGGATGACATCATAGTACTGGGCAGGGATGTGTCAGAGATGCTAGTCAGGCTGGATCAGGTCTTCAGCAGACTCCACCAGGCCAATCTGAAACTAAAACCTACAAAATGCTGCCTCTTCCGCCACCAGGTTGCCTACTTGGGTCACATTGTCTCAGAGGATGATGTGGCTACCAATCCTAGCGAAGTCCAAAAGGTGCAAGATTGGCCAACACCCACATCACTCCAGGAGGTCTGCCGATTCATCGGTCTTGCATTTTACTATCGGTGGTTTGTGAAAGACTTTGCCTCCATGGCCTCACAAACATGCCCGGTTTCAGTGGACTGAGGAATGTGAGGCGGTGTTCGATGAACTCAAACACCTGCTAACCATTGCACCAGTCCTGGGTTATCCACTCGACCAAGGCAACATGACACTGGACACCGATGCGAGTGATGTTGGCATCGGTGCTGTCCTCTCACAAGTTCAGCAGGGCCAAGAATGTGTGCTGGCCCATCGGAGTCGCAAACTGTCCAAAACTGAACAGAACTATTGCACCACATGGCGAGAGCTGCTAGCTGTAGTGGATTTCACATCACATTTCCGACAGTACCTCCTGGGGCGAGCCTTCATCGTTCGCACTGACCACAGCAGCCTTCGCTGGTTAACTAAAATGAAGGAGCCGGAGGGGCAGCTTGCCAGGTGGCTTGAGAGACTCAGCGAGTACAACTTTGAGATCATCCATCACCCCGGCCGGTCGCACAGCAATGCGGTTAGTCTCTCCAGAAGACCTTGCCGCCAGACCTGTCCATGCAAGCTGGCGGGTCCCTCCCTTCATCCAGTGAACGTTTGTCATCAGGGGGTGCAGTGTGAGTTGGACTCTGGCATCAACCAGGTAATGCTGAGTCCAGTGGGGTTAGATGAAGCTTTGTCTGCTGACAGTGACAACTTAAAGCGCCCAGAGCAAATTTACCTGACTAAGACTAACAAAATTGAGCTGTTTGGTGGCTGGTCCCCAGAGGACCTGTGACAGGCCCAGGAAGCAGACCCAGACATTGCACCTGTCCTGATGTGGTTAGAGGCAGGTGGAGAACGCCCCCCATGGGTGACAGTGTCACCATGCAGTCCAGCCACAAAAACATACTGGAGCCAGTGGAAGCGGCTCTACATCTGAGAAGGAATACTGGTCAGGCATTTTCACTGCCTTGATGACACTCAGTTCTACCCACAAGTTGTGTTGCCTTGTATTTTCCGGCCTGATGTTATGAAACAGGTGCATGGAGGGCAGGTTGGTGGACACTTTGGGGTAGAGTGCACCGTAGCACAGCTAAAAACTTGATACTTCTGGTACTGAATGAGAGAGGATGTTGTTTTCTGAAGCGGAGCATGTACCAGCTGCGCCTCCAAAGTCAGGCTCCGGAAGACACCACAAGCCCCAATGGGCACAGTTCGGGTGGAAGTCCCCACGGAAAGGGTCACCTTATGTTATGATCCTGCTCTAGCCACTGCCTTTCTTTCTCCTTCCTCATCCCTTCTTCTTCCTGTCTTTGTCATCTGTCTCTTTTGTATTTCTCTCCTTCATTCTCCCTCCTGGTCTCCTTCTTCCTCCTGTTCTCTTTGTATCTGTCTTTCTGTTCTGATCTGTCTCCCTTCGGCTCCCTCTGTTTGTGTCTGTTGGTCTCTGAGTCTGTCTGCCTTCCTTGTCTCACTCACCTGCCTGATTGCTGTAATGCACATCTGCTGCAGTAATCAGAGTAATCAGTTCACTCCATTCACCTGTTCTCCACCTCACCTCCACCTATTTAAGCTCTGGTGCTTTCATTCACTCCCTGCTGGATCATCGACTCACATTCCGTCACAGACTCTGTTTCCCCCCTTGGATTTAGTTCTCCACACCAAACGACAGAAAAGAAATGGCACAATAGACACTTTTCTATCGTTCTCACGATATGTATCGTCATATCGCCAAGCACTAGCGGTCGGGCAGCCGAGCAGGAACGGTTAACAAATGTTACCTTACTACAGGTATTTGTTTCTAAAGCATTATGTTGTGAAAAACTGAGCTTTAGAAATTTGTGTTTCTTGTGTCTTAACTTGTCATTTTGTAAAGATGTTATTTATTTTTGCTATTTTTAAATTTTATTATTTGGAAATACTAGAATTTGCATATTATTTTACATTTCTGTCTGTCTGATCACTTCATTTCTAAAAACTAAAATCGGACATTACAATCAAACAGTTACTCAGTACTTGAGTCTTTTCACCAAATACTTTTTTACTATTACTTGAGTAATTTTTTGGATGACTACTTTTTACTTCTACTTGAGTGACATTATTTTGAAGTAAAGTTACTCTTACTTGAGTACAGTTTTTGGCAACTCTACTCACCTCAAACTTTTTTGTTTGCTACATAATTCCATATGTGTTCATTCATAGTTTTGATGCCTTCAGTGAGAATCTACGATGTAAATAGTCATGAAAATAAAGAAAAAACATTAAATGAGAAGGCGTGTCCAAACTTTTGACTAGTAGTGTATAAAACAAGTCTGTAGGATGGCCTTCTTTCATCTACACAATATCGTCAAAAATCGGGAACATCTTGTCTCAGAGTGACACTGAAAAAATATGCATTTGTGACTTCCAGACTGGACTACTGTATCTATTACCAGGATGTCCCAGTAATTCTCTTTAAAACTTCCAGCTGATCCAAAATGCTGCAGCCAGAGTTCTGACATCAACCAATAAGCGAGATCATATTTTTTCCCATATTAGCCTCTTCATTGGCGCCCTGTAAAATCCAGGACAGAATTTAAAATTCTGCCTCTCACATATGGCCAGGCTCTATCTTATCTTAAAGAGCTTAGTGTACAATATCATCCTAACAGAGCACTTCACTCTGAGACTGCTGGTTTAATTGTGGTTCCCAGAGTTTCCAGAAGCAGAATGGGAGGCTAAACCTTAAGTTTTCAGCCCCTCTGTTGTAGAATCAGCTCCCAGTTTGGGTTTAGGAGCCAGACACCCTCTCTATTTTTAAGATTAGGCTGAGCCATCTCTCATTTATGCTGCTATAGGTTTAGACTGCCAAGGTATTCTCATGATGCACTAAGAAACTCTCCTCTTCAATACACTTACAGTGTATCACTAACTTTGTGTCTCTCCTGAATTTCTTTGTTCTCTCTGCAGGTGTTTCTGAATTTGGAGCTGAACATCTCTGATCTGCTGCCACTGTCCTCACCAATCTGTGAGGCATTTATTGTCCTTCTGCTATCCCCCTCCCCGCTCATCTCCACTGTCACCCTAACTAGTCCAGGCAGATGCCTGTCCGTCCTGAGCCTAGTTTTGCCTTCTCTATAAAGGGGAGGTTTTAGGGTTCGCTCCTGCACAGCACCTGACAAGGACAAAACACAGATTAATAAAAACATGCCCAAACTAAACAAAACTGGTGTGGACTCAAAGAAATATCTACATAACAAAAGAAACATAAAAAACCCAAAAAGAACAAGTAATCAACCAGTCAAATCAATATTTGAAACTAAATGAACTTGCAATATATATATATATATATATATATATATATATATATATATATATATATATATATATATCTTAGGGCAGGGACTTTAACGCGTTATTTAGATTAATTAATTACAGCTCAAATAACGCGTTAAAATAATGCGATTAATTGCACCCTCCTCTGTTCCCTCATTTCTGGCACACCGGTAACTCTGATGAACACTCCAGCCCAGTAGGTGGCGGTAATGAACCTAAAGTCTGTTTGTAGCCATGAAGAAGAAGCACAGGAAGCACTGAGTGAAGTCAGGCACTGGTGAACAGTAAAGGAAGACGAGATTGAGCTTGTTGGGCAGAAAGTTTTCTTTTAAAAATCTTCCCGATGGCAGCTTGGATAAAAGCCTGGTTGTGTGCAAATTGTACAACAAAGAGTTTTCTGATCACTGCGTCACTTCAAGCCGACGATATCACCTCAATGTAAAACATGTTGCTATTAGTACCAGAGCTAATGTTAGCTACGAGCCATGCTAATGGATAACGGTGTAGCCATCCCATAATAGACCACTTTTCTAGACAGTGCTTGAGTTTACAGAGTCTTAAAATGTTGAATAAAATCGCTATAATTGCACTTAGATTTGCAGTAATCTGTGAATGTAGCAGACATGAGATTAAAAATGCAGATAAATAGAAATGAAACATTTTTGTGGTTTAAGTTTTTACTCTGTCGATGCTCTGCCTCCTTGGAGGAGGAATAACCTAAACAACAAAAATATGTCTTTTAATAACTTAATTATAAACTTTTTGTTTATAAAAAATTACATAAATAAAAATTGATATTCCTATAAAAAGAACCATCAAAATTCCACCATTTATCAGACCCAGAAAAGATGAAAACAGAATGAATCTCTGGATTTTCAACTTTCTGAAGCTCCTTGAACTACTTATGCTGATTTTATGTGCCATACAGTGGAAAAAACAACTAAATTCAGGCTTTAAGTCATCAAAATCACTTTTTTCTATATGTCCCATTTTCCTTTTTTAAAATAATTTTTAAATTATAAACACATATATGTCTATTCATTGATTCAACTGTCAACCAAAATTTTATTTGAATTGAAAAACTTCACTTATTGTGTCAAATATTACAATTTGACAAAACTGCAATTAATTGCGATTAATTAATTACAAAGCCTGTAATTAATTAGATACATTTTTTTAATCGCGTCCCACCACTAATATATATATATATATATGTATATATATATATATATATATACATATATATATGTATATATATATATATATATATATGTATATGTATATATATATATATATATATATATATATGTATATATATATATATATATATATATATATATATATATATATATATATATATATATATATATTGAACTAAACCGACTAATACAATGAGTGAAGCCAAAACACCAAAAAGAAATTGTTGAATTAATTTCTAAATAACAAGGGGAGAAAACATCCATCCATCCATTATCTATACACCGCTTAATCCTCATTAGGGTCGCGAGGGGGCTGGAGCCTATCCCAGCTGACTTGGGCGAAGGCAGGGGACACCCTAGACAGGTCGCCAGTCTGTTGCAGGGCTACATACAAAGACAAACAATCACTCTCACATTCACACCTACGGGCAATTTAGAATGATCAATTAACCTCAGCATATTTTTGGACTGTGGGAGGAAGCCGGAGTACCCGGAGAAAACCCACGCATGCACAGGGAGAACATGCAAACTCCATGCAGAAAGATCCCGGGAAAGCCGGGACGTGAACCAGGGATCTTCTCGCTGCAAGGCGAAAGTGCTAACCACTACGCCACTGTGCAGCCCGGGGAGAAAACAAAATAACTCAAATAATCCATAAGACAAACTCAAGGCATAGGCCATCTAGGTTTGCCCGTAGCAAAAAAACCAAAGCAGTACAAAAAAACAAAGAAAACCAAAACAGCAGCTCGGCTCGGAGTGGTGGTAGTGGGCCAGACCGCTACGCCGGGCTGCTTAAAAGAAAAAAAAAGTTTTAATAAATTCAATAAAAATCAACCTAATCGAGGGGAGAACCAAATGAATGAACTGATGACTGGTGGATGTGAGCCGCGGGAATATGACTCAAACATGACCAGAGCAGGCCGATAATTACGTACACAGTAGGGCTCCAGCAGATCACTATGCGTCATGCTGAAAGGAGCAGAGATTGTGTGGCACAATGCGCCATTACATGCAACAAACAAAAGAAGATGGCAGAGCACTCAAATGTTGAAGAGACAGCGTGCCTTGACGGCGACAACCACTGGGCTCCCACACCAACAGAGAAGCAGCTGCACCCAGCAACGCTGCCACGCTGAGCCACGGCCACCGCGGGAGCAAGCAAGGAGCGGAAGACAGGAAGCTCCACCACTGCACACTTGGCTATAAAGGGCGCATGGTACCGCCCAGCAATTACGGTACTCACACCGCTGGCAACAGCGGCCAGGAGGGACACAACCACCAGTCACACGTATTTTTAATGGTTTTATTTTGTAACCATTCCAGCGGCACAGGAAGTGTTTATCTAAGAAGCAGTTTCTTGATATGACGATGACGAAAAGTCCGAAAATTCACGTGAAGATGAAAGAAAACGGTTCCACGCTGTTGCTGTCTAGAAAAGGATGTGTATAAACTTATAAGCACCTAGCTGGAATGGGGACAAGCTCTTATGGTGTTTCCTGAAGAAAGGATTGAAGGACACAAAGGTGAATTTGTGTTCAAATAAGGCTGACAGGTGAACATACATAAAGGCTTTGTGAAACATCAGGAGCTTCATCATTGTCTGGCTGGGGTTTTCTACATTGTGTGACCTAAATTTGCAGTGGGCTGCAGGAATTGATGGGACTCAGAAACACCCCACAGTTTAATCACTTGTTCCTTGTATGATTTTCAAATGATAAATCATGGTTATTTTGTAGTAGGATCGCAATCATGCGATCATCAGCAGGTAGCTGACAGTGTTCACGTCATGGTTGCAGTGACGCCATGCTGGCAGCTATATCTTGTAATGGGAAATCCTTAACAAAACCATGGATCCAGACTATAAGCTGCATCACTGCCAAAATTTAATGAGGTGGTCCTTGTGTCATTTCTGACTTTCCCTGACAATTTCATCCACATCCGTTTGTGTAATGTTTCACACAGACAGATTCACAGATTCACAGACAAACGTACGCTGATCGTCACATAACTCTGCTGTTCCTTGGCGGAGTAATCCATCCATCCATTATCTATACACCGCTTAATCCTCACTAGGGTCGCGGGGGGGCTGGAGCCTATCCCAGCTGACTCAGGTGAAAGCAGGGGACACCCTAGACAGGTCGCCAGTCTGTCGCAGGGCTACATACAGAGACAAACAATCACTCTCACATTCACACCTACGGGCAATTTAGAATGATCAATTAACCTCAGCATATTTTTGGACTGTGGGAGGAAGCCGGAGTACCCGGAGAAAACCCACGCATGCACAGGGAGAACATGCAAACTCCATGCAGAAAGATGCCGGGAAAGCCGGGACGCGAACCAGGGATCTTCTCGCTGCAAGGCGAAAGTGCTAACCACTACGCCACTGTGCAGCCCTTGGTGGAGTAATAATGTCAGTAATTTGTTGTCATGTAGCTTAATATTTGACTAAATATTTATATCTAACACGTATAATATATTTAATACATTACATGATATGTAAATTTAACCAATATCGTGAGGTGAAACAGGACAAGAAGCTGTGTATGGGAATGAAACTGTCTGAGGGACACACACACACACACACACACACACACACACAGACAGAGAGAGAGAGATAGTTAATGAAGCATTCCCAGCTCGAAGCTGTGTGGCAGCAAATTCTAGTAATAAGGTGTATTATACTTCAAGCCTTTCTTCCCCAGCTCAGAATTGAGGAATTTGCCTTTTCCCAGATGCTTTGAACAGCCTATCTACTGATTACATTAAAAAGATGTGAAAGTGTACGGAGGAGAACTGGTGCTGTTTTTAAATATTTAAAAGCAAAATTGTGCTCATGCTGGATATTGATTACTCCGCCAAGGAAAGGCGGAGTTATGTGACGATCGGCGTACATTTGTCTGTGAATCCTTCTGTCTTTCTGTCTGTCTGTCTGTCTGTCTGTCTGTCTGTCTTGTCAGCGTGAAACATTACTCAAGAACGGACAAACAGATTTGGATGAAATTTTCAGGGGAAGTCAGAAATGACACAACGACCACCTCATTAAATTTTCACAGTGCTGTGGCTTATAGTCTGGATCCACGGATTTGTTAAGGATTTCCCATTGTGAGATATAGCTGCTCGCAGGGCGTCGCTGTCACCATGACGACAACATTGTGTCAATTACCTGCTGATTATCACATGATTGCGATCCTACTACAAAATGTCTATGATTTATCAGTCAGAAATCATACAAGGAACAGTTGATTAAACTGTGGGGTGTTTCTGAGTCCCATCAATTCCTGCAGCCCGCTACATATTTAGGTCACGCAATGTAGCAAACCCCAGCCAGAAAATGGTGAAGCTGCTGATGTTTCATTCCAGCTAGGTGCTTATAAGTTTATACACATCTTTTGCTTAAACAGCAACAGCATGGAACCGTTTTCTTTCATCTTAACCTGAATTTTCTGGCAGCATCTTCGTCATGTCAAGAAACCGCTCCTTAGATAAACACTTCCTGTGCCGCTGGAATAGTGACAAAATAAAAGCCTGTAACATTAAAAATATGCCTTCAAAATAAAAGCATGGAGGGAACGGTTATTTTAACACTAGCAAAACAAAGGCTTGCCAAAAGTGATGAACTGATCAACAGACCTTTATAAGAGTAATTTACATGCAGTTCGGTATCCATATGCACATGCATGACACATGCCTGTGCTCAGTGCAAGGTTATTTTTATTGAAGATTTCATCCGTCGGAAATGATACATTAACTGAGCAGCCTTGGCAGAGTCCTGCACTCACTGAGTGCTTTTCTAGTTTTTGTTTTTATTTATTTATGTTTTGCTCTTTATAAGAAATGAATTTATGAATAAAAAATAGTTCTGTCAATATTTTCTAAAAGCACCCTCATTTCCAACATGTTTTATACTGCTTTTTTGTGGGGGGTAGGAGGGGTGGGGGTAGGGGGGACTTTGCTTGGTGGAACAGCTAACAACTAGTGCGCATTTGAAATGTGAGACGGGGCTGCAGTTAAACAACTTTATGCAGTCACATGCCTCTGCTCTCCTCCCTCTGCTCTCCTCCCTTTCACTTTCCATGCACTAACTTTAGACTTAAGCAACATTGTATTTTTAAGCTTTTGTAATGCAATAACTAAATAAATCTACTGATAATAGCTGTCAAATAACAGTAATGATACAGTATACCTGCTGAAGCACAAGAAAAAAAAGATCTATATGGAAATCAAGTAAGTAAAGAACAGGTACATCAAAAAAAAAACAACAGCAACAAAAAAAACCTTAAAAACAAACAAATATTTAAATGCAGTACTTTCTTAAGTGTAATTAGTTACTATCCAAAACTGGCTTTGAATGCCCAGCCTAACTGTCCTTGTATGTGGTACACACAGAATATGCCAGACATTTAAAACAACAAGCAAAGAAAAAAAAACACTCCTCATGAAGACAATCCAGGCAGCCAATATATTATATTTTGTCTTCTCTAAAATCGAAGTGAAAATATCGCAATTAATGATTTAGCTAATTTTTTGGCCATTCATTTGCTGAGTACACATTTTGCAGAGAAAAATAAGCCTGTTGACATTATGCAGTTGCATGTGAGGCTCGAAAACAGTGGCAACCAGGCGGAATGTTTGGTGTGATAGCTGAAGTGTGATTGGTATCAGTGTTGTAAACATCACAAAAGAAGCCACTCAGTGTTGACCTCAACAAAGAAGCACATTTAGTTTTTTTCCTTATTACCCAATCATGATGTCGATTTGGACATTATCCATCTGGCCATCATCTGTTCACTTGGATGACGTCAAAAATCTTTTATCAGATAGAATTCTCATACTCTGCATGGCCAAGTTGATAATTTGCAGTGGAATGCATTCCCTGTCAGCTTTGGAAGAAATGGCTTCCTTCCTTCCTTACTTTATCCTTCCTTTCTCATTAGTCCTGTACATGCCTTATGGTTGTTTTACTTTCCTCCTGCATACCCCTCTGCATACACTGTTTCTTCATATTTTTCAGCTGATCAAATAAATCATTCTAATTTTCAATTTTAAAGTAATACTGGGATTTGAAATAAATAATTCTGATACAGTAAAAGGAAAGACCCTCAATGAAATTTAGCTATATTATTCCTATTCAATGACAGAGCGCAGGGTCAGCTGCAGTACAGCGCCCCTGGAGCAGGAAGGGTTAAGGGCCTCGCTCAAGGGCCCAACAGTGGCCACATCAGGCTTTGAACCTCTGACCTTCTGATTAGTAGTCCAGAGACTTAACCGTTGCACCACCAAGATAGCTCCTTTAGTTGAACAAGACTTTGCTGACCAGAGAAAGAAGGTTCCACTCATTCCCAGTTCCAACCAAGGCCGACCTTCTATGGACTCATCCACCATTAGATGCACCGCTGCATCATGCAGGATGCACACACGTGGTTTCCATGAACTGATAATCTAGTGCAACTTTTTACATTCTTTTACTTTGCCAAATTGAAATTCCCCAAATTAGCAATTTCCAAATTATTCTACATCCTAAATTATTAGCTGCTTTCAGGGGACGATGTTCTCAACTGTTAATGTAACACATATTACACTGTAATATTGTTTTTTTTATGATGTCTTTTCATCACTCTCACCCACCATCACCATATTGTTTGCTTTTTGTGTGTCTTAGAGTGCATAATTATTTGTCTGATAATTAGTGATTGTAGGTAGTAAATGTGCATTGCCATTACATTAAACTCAGTTCTGAAGCTCTCCATAACTGCAGATGAAGAAGAGCTTCACATGCAGTGTTGTTACAATAATCTTGTCAGATTGCTGGTAAAACAGTAAAATTAGGTTATGTAATAATTCTACTGGTTGCTAGCTCATAAACAACCCTATTTAAGAAGGTAATGTTACAATTCATGGTTTTGAGGTACACATTAGCTGTCCAATAGCAATTCAGTAAAATGAGTTGTAGTCTGTGGCAGTGGACAACTGTGTTCAAACCTACTCAGGAAATGAAGGATATAAATCTTATCAAAAAGGTGATTATCCTTGTTTGTGTTTATTATTGAAATCACGATAGGTAGTGATAACTTCAGGTATATCAAGAATTTAAAGAGGTTGTATTACTGAATCATTTAACAATTTTCTGTAAATTAGTATTTCTTACACTTGCAAAACTGAAAATATCAACAAAAGCTGAAGATGAAGAAGCTTTGAAAAAGTAGAATTTATGGCAGAATTGTTGCACTGGATTTTATAAAATTTCACAAGTGTTCTGAAAAGGTGGTGATTGTAGGTATCACTCAGAGAAAAAAAAACTAAGTCAACGTTGTGCAAATACCTACCTTGACAATATAACAGCCAGGTAGAAGTATGAAAAAACCTTTTTTTGTTGTTGGTTTTTTAGAAATGTTGACAATTGGTGCTCTTTCTGGGGAAAACCTTGTCTGATTAGGAGAGATGTTATCCATGTCACTTTGTCTTGTGCAGCTCAAATTTCTATATGGCTGATTTTATTACAACTCCTGCAGCATGACGACCCAGAGTTAAGATCAGGATGCAGAGCTGCAGTCTTACACACCTCTCTACACTCTCCTTACAGCTGTTACCCTCCAGTAACTCAGTAAAGTCCATGGAGACTGTCTATCCCCTGAGCACCAAAATGCAATAAATTCAATAAAACAAAAATTAACAAAGGAAATACTAACCATAAAAATTTAACAAAAATTAATACCACTATTCCAACAGAGCCAAGAAACAGGACAATTAAATGTGGTCTGTTAAATATAAGATCTCTCTCATCTAAATCTCTGTTAGTACATGATTTGATAACTGATCACCAGATTGATTTGTTTTGTTTGACTGAAACCTGGCTGCATCAGGAAGAATATGTTAGTCTAAATGAATCAAGTCCTCCCAATCATGCTAACTGTCATATTCCTCCAATCACAGGTTGAGGAGGATGAGTGGCAGCAATCCTCTGCTTGAGCTTAATAACTAAAGAGTCCTAAAGTCTAGAGTCCTAAACCTGGTTAGAGCTCATTTGAAAGTCTTACTCTTAGTCTGAGGACAAACCTGAAGTCACAGAAACAGTAGAGGTGCAAGCTATTTGTGCTACAGCAAAGCCAGAGATATCCTGTAAAGTTCCAGTCTCCGGAAAGAAGACTAAGAAGAAAATGAAGCGAACAGCTTTCTAGCTGTGAAGGACAGCTAGATCTTATACACTAGCTGTGGTACAATAGATCTAAGGCAGTAGCTGTGGGACAAGAGAGACAAGACATGTTATTCTTCTTTTCCAAAAAGGACGGCTTTTTTCAGGACCTAGACATGCTCAAAAGTTCATAAAATTTTGCACATACACCAGAAGTGGTGAAAAATTTAAAATTTTATAGGAATTGTGGAGGTGTGTGGCAGAATGGCTCCATAGAGCCCCCTACAGTTTTGACTGTCAGATTTTGGCGATTTTTGATTATTTTCTAGAGCAAACTCCTCCGAAGGGGAAACTCCAATTCACCTCAAATTCGGCCATACATACAGCAGGCCTTAGTGAGCAAAAGTTATGAAAATGTTCCTCAGATTTTGAAAGGTGTGGCCGTGGCGGCCTCTGGAATTTTGATCCTTCGCCACGAAACATCAAGTGCTGTGTAAATGCCCTGAACATGCTCCAATCTGCCTGAAACTTTACATGTATGATCAGTGTCCTGCCCTGATTGCATTCATATGATGAAATACATTCACTATGTTGTTTCACCTGTTCTCCTTCTCTTCAGTCCTCACTGGGTTGTTCTCCTTTCTGGATCTTGTGTGAGCCTTCACAAAGGTCCAATCAGGATATCCACAAGTTTTCAGTGCCCCTTTCAGGTGTTTGTGTTCTTTTTCCTGGCCTTGGGTACTGGTGGGTAACTTGTCGGCCCTGTGATGCAGGGTCCTGATGACCCCTAGCTTGTGCTCCAGTGGATGGTGAGAGTCAAAAAGCAGGTACTGGTCCGTGTGTGTTGGTTTCCTGTATACCCCAACACTCAGACGTCTGTCCTCTTCTATGTGGACCTCACAATCCAAAAAGGGCAAACTGTTGTCCTTTACATCCTCTCTGGTGAACTTGATGTTGCTGTCCACAGAGTTGATGTGTTCGGTGAAAGTTTGCACCTCATGGATTCTGATCTTGACCCATGTGTCGTCCACATATCGGAAACAGTGGCTCGGTGTTGCTCCGTTGAACGAGGTCAGGACCCTGTGTTCCACTTCTTCCATGTACAGATTGGCCACAATAGGAGACACTGGCGAGCCCATGGCACATCCATGTTTCTGCCTATAGAAGCTCCCTCTGTATTGGAAATAGGTGGTGTTCAGGCAGAGGTCCAAAAGTTGGCAAATCTGGTCTGGGTTGAGGTTTGTTCTGTCGCTGAGGGTGTTGTCTTGTAAAAGCCGCTGTCTCACTGTTTCCACCGCCTCCATTGTGGGAACACATGTGAATAGGGAGGTGACATCATAGGATACCATGGTCTCATCTGTATCCAGTCTCAGTCCTCTCACCTTTTCCACAAAGTCCAAGGAGTTCTGTACATGATGGGGATTCTTCTCCACCAGCGGGGCCAAGATGGTGGCTACATGTTTGGCGATGCTGTAGGTGACAGAGATAATGCTGCTGAAGATAGGTCTGAGGGGAGCTCCTTCTTTATGAATTTTGGGGAGGCCATATATGCATGGAATATCATCCCCAGGGTACAGGCGATGGTATTGCAAGCGGTTTATTGTTTCCTCCTTCTGTACCTTCTGTAGGCAATCCACAACCTTCTTTTTGTAGCTGGTGGTTCGGTCGCGCTTCAGGGTCTCATAAGTGCTGCTGTCACTAAGTAAAGACATTACCTTGGTATGGTAATCCGTTGTGTTCAGGATCACAGTGCATCTTCCTTTATCTGCTGGAAGAATGGTGATGTTCTGGTCCTTACTCAGTGCCGTCACTGCCTTCCTTTCTTGGGTGGAGAGGTTGGAAGGGGGGACCTTAGCTTCAGAAAGGGCTGCTGTTACCTTTAGCCTTAGCCCCTCTGCTTCTGTTGAGGTTAGGTTGTTTTTCTTGATGGCTGACTCTGTGGCCGTAATGAGGTCCACAACCGGTAAGTGCTGTGGGGTGATGGCGAAGTTTAATCCTTTGGTGAGGACGTCCTTCTCTGGTTGGGTGAGTTCTCTGTCTGATAAGTTCCTCACCCATCTGTCTTGTGTGTTAACTGCAGTTGGATTCCCTGGTTTATGTCTCCAGCTGAGTTCTTCTGCCCTTGTGTTTTTGTTTGCTTGAGATTGGAGGCTTAGAAACTTACGTCTTTGCCTTTCCTTGCTCTTAATATGTTGAGATAGTTGGGTTGTCTTTGACCTCAAGCCTCAGTAGGCATAGAATCAACCGCTCCAGAGTTTTCATGATGTGTGAGGTAAGGGCAATAGGTCTGTATTCATTTAGTTCAACCGGACATTTGATTTTTGGTACCGGTACAATACAGGATATTTTCCATAGAGCAGGTACCCGCCCCAGCTGTAGACTCAGGTTGAAGATCCTGGGAGAAGTGGACACAGTTGTGCAGCACAGTCTTTAAGCAGCCTTGGACATACACCATCTGGGCCAGCTGCCTTCCCAGAGCAAAGTCTCCCAAGTTCCAACATCACCCCTGTCTCTGTGACAGAGCAGGGTTCAGGTGCTACAAGGGAAGAGGCTGCAGCTGTGGAGACGTGTAGGAGATGGAGAAGGAGAAGAAGGAGCTATAGTGGGGATTTCCATATGTTCAGGAGAAGAAGGAGGAGCAGCAGTGGAAGTAGGTGTGTCCACGGTGTCAAATCTGTTGAAGAACAGGTTGAATTCATCAGCCCTTTCCACATCACCCACTATTGGCTCCCTTTTCTTTTTATTGTTGTGTCCAGAGATGGTGCTAATTCCTCTCCACACATCACAGATGTTGCTGTGTTGAAAATTCCTCTCTATCTTCTTTTTGCATTCCAGCTTTGCCAGCTTCAGTCTCCTCTTCAACTCATGTTGTACTTCTTTGAATCGTTCTTTGTCACCGTCTCTAAAAGCTTTTTTTTTTCTGGTTGAGGATTGTCTTTATGTCACTTGTGATCCATGGTTTGTTATTGGGGAAAAAGTGAACAGTCTTTGCAGCAATGACTGTGCCTCTACAGAAGTTGCTGTACTCAGTAAAACAATCAACCTGTCTGTCAATGTTCATACTGTCCTCATCTGTTTCCAGCAGCACATTCCAGTCTGATTGTGGTGAGTGTAGTAGCAGCAAGCTAGGAGGGCTGCAGGATAGTGGGAAGCTAGAGCCAGGGCCGGGGTCAAATTGCCCAGTAGCTCTTAAGCTGAGCTCGACAACGCCACCTTGGGGGGAAAGCCCCCAAGGAAAGTTCTGCCTCTTAGAAGTGCATTTGAGGCTCACAGGTTCGTATACCACAAAGCAAGAGATGTGTTGTTCTCACACGATTAATCAAATTTATTTTGTATTTTGTATTCTGGGTTTAACTGTTTCTTTTTTGATGTTTAGTTTATAGGATTTTGTTCTTGTTTATAGTTTAATTTCTTGCTTATTTTGTTTATTTTTCATTTTGTGTTCCCACTAATCCCCCTTTTGTTTTGTTTCAGAGGCTGAGCACCGGTGGTGGGGACGTGGTGTCGTCAGTGGTGGTACACCGGTCAGGTGAGAGGAGAGGCTGACATGATTGAAATCTCCTGATATTATTACAAATGCCTCAGGATGTTGAGTCTGTATCCTAGCAACAGTATCATGCAAAACATCACACGGAACCGAGTCAGTGGCCTTGGGTGGAATGTGTACAAGTATTGTTATGATATGACTGAACTCCCTTGGAACATAATATGGCCGAAGAGCAACTGCCAACAGTTCAATATCTGGACAACACAATTTCTCCTTAACAGTTATATGTGAGGAGATACACCATCTCTGATTAACAAATAAAGCCAGACCCCCTCCTTTCTTCTTGCCAGCAGCTGTAGCATCTCTGTCTGATCTTATGAGATTGAAGCCAGGTAGATCCACAGTTGAGTCTGAGTTGTTTTGATTCAACCAGGTTTCAGTAAAACACAGGACACTGCATTCATGGTATGCTTTGTCATTCTTCACCAATGTCTCCAGCTCGTCACTTTTGTTTGGCAAAGAGTTGACGTTTCCCATGATGACTGATGGAAGAAAGGGCTTATATCTCCATTTCCTAGCCTTCACCTTTGCACCAGCACGGCAACCGTGAAAACACCTCAAGATGTCCACTGGAATTGGATGTTGCTGTTCAGATTTGTTCTGTCTCAATGAAAAAAGCTCCTCTCTTGAATAAACTCTTCTCCCAGCAGAAACCTCCATTAGCAGCCAACAAAACACGACAAAATATGAAAAAATACAGAAAAAATACAGAAAAAATTTAAAACAGTGAAGAGACACCAAACTTTGCAGCCACTTTCAGAGGTGCAGGTTCTAGAAAAAAGATATGAAAAATACAGTCACAGTGACAGCGCCACCTGGTGGATGGACAGGAACTGCTACATGAATAGCCTGTGCATGCTCCAATCTGCCTGCAACTTAACATGTGTGCTCAGAATCCAGCCCCCGTCACATTCATGAGCCTAAACACAGTCTGTCGCAGCATTGGCTGATGGAAATGTGTGGATTTGCTGACCAGCAAGGATGCGAGCTGCTTGCAGCTTATATTTTCTTTGAAATTACAATTACATCTGTTTTCTTTTTGTTTAAA
The DNA here is from genome assembly GCF_022539595.1 of Amphiprion ocellaris. Classification (NCBI taxonomy): domain Eukaryota; kingdom Metazoa; phylum Chordata; class Actinopteri; family Pomacentridae; genus Amphiprion; species Amphiprion ocellaris. The sequence goes on along the minus strand of NC_072771.1, from coordinate 10,894,286 downwards.
GATAGACCAAGTTTTTGGCTCTCTGTATTAATTATAGATAAAATGGTTTGCAAATGTTCTCCACTGTTCGTCATCAGCACTGTGTCATCTGCATAACGTATGCTATTTATGTTATAACCTCTGATGCATACTCCCAGTAAGCCTTGTATTTTCCTCATAATGTTTTCACTGTACAAGGAGAACAGGTCAGGTGACAGCACACATCCCTGTCTGAGTCCTTGTTTTATTAGCTGTTCTTCACCAGTTACGTTCTTTAATCTCACTGCTGTTCATTTTTGCCAATAGAGATTTTTTTTTTAATCATTTGTAAATCCTTTCCATCTATGTTTATGTCCTTTAGCATCTGGATTATTGCTTGATGTTTTACTGTGTCAAAAGTTTTGGTAGAATCGATGAAACACATGTATACGTCTTGTTGTACTTCTATTGACCTTTCCATAATAGTTCTTAAAATGTATATTGCGTTTGATGTACCTTTGCCCTCTACAAATCCGTATTGCTCTTCACTGATCTCTGATTTAATTTAATTTTTTTTGTGAGCATTATGAGTCTTAATAATTTTGTGTGGCAGCTCATAAGGCTGGTTGTTCTGAACTGCCCGCATTCGCACCTGTGGTGGGGACGTGGTGTCATCGGTGGTGGCACCCTCCCCCTCCGGGTGATGTGTGGACCCTGGGTATTTTTTTTTGTTTAATCCTTCACATGTGTGTGTGATTTTATTCACCTGGTGACCTCTCCCTGGGCCCTGTTCCTCCCCTCCGGTGACACATCCTGCCACATGGTAAGCAACAGCCTCTTCCCCTTTGCACCTCCCTCCCCTTGTTTTATCTAGTTGTTCTAATCGATTTTTATCTAATTGTTTAATAAATTTGATTAATCGTGTGAGAACAACACATCTCTTGCTTCGTGGTATATGAACCTGTGAGCCTCAAACGCACTTCTAAGAGGCAGAACTTTCCTTGGGGGCTTTCCCCCCAAGGTGGCATTGTCAAGCTCAGTTTAAGAGCTACTGGGCAATTTGACCCCGGCCCTGGCTCTAGTGTCCCACTATCCTGCGGTCCTCCTAGCTTGCTGCTACTACACTCGCCACATGTTGATTCAAAGCAGTCCCTTAGAGCTTTGCTAGCTTGAGGAGTCCGTCTTCTATTCAGTTCAATTTAATATTATTTATATAGGGCCAATTACAGTCAAATTGTCTCAAGACGCTTTACAGAACCCATATGCCTGACCCCCACAGCAAGCCAAAAGGCGACAGTGGCAAGGAAAACACCCTTTTAACAGGGAACTGCCCACATTCTGTTGTGGATGGTTTCTTTGGGAGTGGGATGAACACCGACTTCACAGGGTCTTTTGGAAGGTAATCTGCTATTTTATGTTATACTTAGAAGAGTTTTTAAATTCTCTGTCCCAAAATTATACTTTCCACATGATTTTTTTCCCAGTGAAATCTATGACATTAATTAGGAGGGTTAGGTGAGTTGGCACTAAATGGCCCACTTCATTTTAGACGTACAGAATAAGACTTAAATGAAAACAAAGTATCAACATTCATCATTGGAGCTCTGAAGAACAATATTTTAGTGTACCGATGCACTAGCAAGGCACACTGTGTAGTATTCCACATATGTCTCTGTTGTCTGCTGATATTTTTCACCAGACAACTTACCCCACACCCTTGAGAGAACCTATACAAATTAATTAGTAAATCAAAAATGTAATTGTAAAAATCGGTGTGTATTGTAAATGGTCAGACAAGAGTATGAGTTGCCACACATTCTAAAATGTGACCCTCAAAATATTATGAAAAAAGTGCTTCCTTTTAACAATTTCTTCACTACATGAACAATTTCTATCTCAAAATATAAGCAATTTTGTCCTCTTTCAGGCAGTGTCTTTTTGCAATAGGCCTTAATGTTTTTGAATAAGTCCCCTCAGAATGCATAGTCCACTGAATGACTCACGCTATACCTGACCTTATCTGGTTTGTGGTCAAAAACAGAAACAGGAGGCTCAAAGATATCTTTATTATCCCTGAGGGGCAAACCATTGTACAGCCAGCAGTAATACATACAATAATATAGAAGAAATACAATTTTTAAAAAATCACAATGAGCTATTCAAAAGGCCAGTGGCAGCAGGGACAAAACTGTTTCTGAGTCTGTCTGTCCTGCATTTTGGCAGATTGCGTCAAGAATAGCAACTAGAACTGTTAGGACGGGGTAAAATGATAAAACAATCAATATGTTTTGTGTAGTCCTGAATGATCAACCATGAAATAAATGCTAAATAAAATAAATGAAAGTAACTTACAGGTATCATTTGTGTGTATTTCTTCAATTTGGTCAGTGCATGTATAGATGACTTAATTTAATGAGTCAAAAGTATTGCAGCCTGTTTTCTATATTTAGTTTGGTATTGGTAAGGTGAGTCTATCTTACTATTTTAAAGCAAGATAAATAATACCAATGAATGTCATAACGCATTGTTGTATAAACTGCCAACAAGCTATCAGATGACATCAAATGAAAAACACAATTTTCCTTTTTTATCATATATGCATAAATCATGTCATAAAATACACTCTACTGAATCTCAGAATTCCTGCTGCTTGCATTACCATGCAACATGTAGTTTCACAGTATCATATCAAATTATTAATGATCAATTGACTAATTGTTTTCCTTTTTTGCAACACAGTGTGTGTCCATGAACTTTCTTGACACTGATCAACCTCACAACAACCAATGTTTTTATAGATTGTTGGGATTTTAAGTAAAACACATCAATATCTAGAAGGTCAGAGGCACTTAATTAACCTCAGAAATGACTGTGTTTGCAGGTTCATGTCATCTCATTAAATATCAAAGTCAGCTTAGTGAAATGTTCACTGAGTTAATCTTGAATTGTATCAAGGCTATAAAGCTCCCCTGTGTTCTCCAAATCTGAGAACATCAAACACGACAGCCCTGTCTGCTCATTTCCCTGTAGTTATCATCTCAAGGGAGGAGTGAGGAAAGGGAAAATAAGCAGTACCCTACAGTCTTATCAGTGACTGCCTGCCTAATGCAGGCAGTAAATAGGCTGACTGTGACAATGAAAACACTCCTGAGAGCAAAGAGCTGGAGTGCATTAATCAGTATTAGGTAAGATTTCCTTTTATTTATCATGGTTGTTTTTATTTCAATATCTATAATTAAAAACCTTACTGTGTAACATTCCAGTAAATAAATAGACCTCAAGTTGACTCTACATGAACTTTGAAAACATGCTCTATGGAGACTGATACCCCATAAAAACACACTAACTCAGTCCAGTGGTTTGTGACACAAGTTTCTTGCTTTTCCTGCTAGATGCTGCACTTATTCCCGTGGCAATTGCACTGTATTCCAAGCACCTCAATTCACAAAAAAAAAGAAAAAAAAATAAGTACGAAGTGGGTTAGCAGGTTTCTTAAGCTTAAAGTCAAAGTTTTCAGTATCACAAACCCGCAAGATCTCTGATCTAATTCATCACCTTTTTCAACCACTGTCTCCTGATTTTGTTCACCCACAAACTTGGTCTGCTGACTACGCTCAGCCAACATAAGGCGCCTGATACAACCACCACAACAGGGTCGATCGATAGCTAGACTCTTCTCTTCAGTGGTTCCCTGGTGGTGGAACAAGTTACCAAACTCTGTTCGATCTGTGGATTCCCTCTTAGTCTTTTAGAAAAGTGTAAAAACCCACCTCTTGCCTGAACACCATTGCAACTGACAGTCTACAAAAAATAAAAAATAAAAAAAACACAAAAAAATCCTGTTATGTCTGCACTGCCTGTAGGCATCAAGTTCAAGTGTCTTATTATCACGCTTGAACTTGTTTTATGGCACTTGTCCAGGTTGTTTTCTCCTGACTAGATCCTTGCTTGTGTTTACTCTCAGATGTACATCGCTTTGGATAAAAGCATCTGCTAAATGAAATTGTAGAATTAAAGATCTCCATGGCAACTGATGCTTTAAGGCTCACCTGGTCTGGAGCAGGTTATGTTCAAAGTTTAGGATTTCAATCGGCTGTGAAAAGCATCTCCCCTTAGATTTTTAGGTAAGAGAATTTGTTTTATCTGTAAACCTGTTGAGCTGTATGTTACTAAAACCACTGAAATGCAAGCTGTACGTGTCACATTACCATGAAACCCGACTTATATTTAGCTGATGATGCAGAAATCGCAGAAATGTTTTTGTGTTTAATCCTGATTTGCTGTCAAGTTCATTTACACTGCTGGTACTGCAGCTGATAGCCACAGCTTAGATTGTATCTATATAACGCCAATTTACAGCATATGTCATGCTACAGCACTTCACATAGTAAGGCAAAGCTGTTACAAATTTTAAACAGAGAAATCAATATTCCAAAGTTTCCTCTGGATTCTCTTTGAGGAACGAGTCAACAACAGTGGCAAGGAACCACAAAAACTTCCTTTTGTTGAGGGGAGTTACTGCATATCAGAGATGTGTAGCTCTAGATCCAAAGACACCTGCAGAGAGAACAAACAGAACTTCAGGGAAGACACAACGTTAGTGACTTGTAATGGTGATACATAACTGTATGGAAGAGAGGGAGAGAGAGACAGAGGGTAATTAAGGGGCAATTCAGGTGATTGTATAGCTTTTAAAGCTATAAGCTTTATCAAAAGGGAAGGTTTCAAGCCTAATCTTAAAAGTAGAGAGTGTCTCTGCCTCCCAAACCCAAACTAGGAGCTGATTTCACAACAGAGGGCCCTGTTACCTGAAGGCTTAGCAAACTCTGGGAACCACAAGTAATCCTGCAGTCTGAGATCAAAGTATTCTCTTAGGATGATATGGTACGATAATATCTTTAAGATAAAATGGAGCTTGGCCATAAAGAGTTTTATATCTGAGAGGCAGGATGTTAAATTCTGTCCTGGATTTTACAGTACCTCCTACCTTTGAGTCTGGCTCTACATGAATGGTCAGGAGGCACCCTGACCTGGGTCTGAAGAAATTGTTACAGTTTTTGCTGGAGTTCCTGGGGGCCTGTTACACAGAGGGCAAATTTGTAATGAGCAGGACCATTGTGTACAAACAACTTGCATTGCTCCTCAATGCTTAGAACACAGCCAAGTAAGAATAGTCAGGGGGGTCCTTAACAATCACCACACTATGGTTCACAATTATTTTACTGCCAACCTTAATTTCAAGCTCGAGGTAACCCACATAAGGTATGTCTGTCCCACTGGAAGCTTAGGCTGTAGCCAGTGACTGGAGTTTCAGTCCGTCACATAAGGACCCCGCTCTCTCCCACCTAATAGTCTCAATACACACATCAAGCAAAGTGGCAGTGGGATGTTCTCAGACAAACTGCTTTAAATTCCCAAGGAGAGGACAATCATACATGTGCTCAACAGATTGATCATTCAGTAGTACATTGGAGTTTGGCAGGCCATTAGGAGCACTTTGTCCATCAAACGCATCAGAGGATGGGAAAAAATTCTGCAATGTCTTGCCCTCCTGTAGCTTCCTGAAAAGAAATCATCCTGCAACAAAACATTAGACTTAGATAGTCAGACTCTCTGGGAGTCTGACTACCTCAGACTCCCAGAGAGGAGCTCATGTGGAAACCAGCAAGGAGAGACAAAAGGCAGCTGAGATGCCACAAGGGCTTTAAAATATCCTCAGTTAGGGGCTGGGCCATGGAAGGAGTTGACACAAGTCTGTGGTGGTGTGTTCAAAAGCTATCAGGGAATACTGAATTCACATGTAAACAAGTGTTCCTAGTGCACAAGTAAGGTTGGACTGCTTATGAAAAATGACATTCAGATACTTAACCTACTCTATCTTGTGCGTGGATTGTAATGACATCACCCACAATATAAGATTAAAGGAAAACCATTGCAGGAAAGGGGTAGCCTCTTTCAAATATCAAATCTCACTTTACCCTGAAGAATGGATGCTCCATTAGCAGGTTTCCTCGGCCTTGTGCAGTCACATTTGTTATTAATTTTTTTTTATTATATCTTTACTCAAGAACGTGTTCCTTCAGTTTGTTAGCATTATTTATTCAATTTACATTCAGAATTTGTGAAATGCTTTCCCTCTAAACCCTCCCCTCTTACTCAAGAGCCCCTGCTTAGGTACAAATCTGCTTTGCTCCAGCTCAAAATGGTTTGTCCGCCCTCAGAATTACTGTTGCTGCACAAATGTCCTCTCCTTTAGCTTCAGTGTATCTCCTTCTCCCACTGCTTCTTCGCACATACAAAATAAAAAATTAAAATTAAAATGAAAAAAAGTCGTAGTGTCATTCTGATATGCTCTGTCAACAGTCCAGCAATAGTTAACACATAAACCAGAGTTTTTTTTTTCCATTTTTAACTTTTGCTGTTTATTTTTTTCAACTACATAAAATAGGTTGTAGCCCCATAGCATCTTGGATTCCTGTTGCTTTGCTAGAGGAGATTAAAACCAGCTAGGTCTTTTACAGGGTCTCTTACAGCAGTTACTGTTTAACTGGGCTCAGCAAAATAAAACTACTTTCAGACACGCACTCTGAAAGAGTTAAATGAACGTGTGGACTTCATGTTTAAATGCACACCCTGGTCGTATTTCTGTAAAACAGTTGTCATCAACCCGTCAATCGCGATTGACAGGTAGATCTTTGCCCAGTAAAAAGTTGATCATGTAAATATAATACTACTACTAATAATAGAAAAATATATAAAATATTTTTAAAAATACATTTTTACTACTTTACACCAATCATAGTGTCATGAACACAGCCTGAGGCTGTGGGCAGGGAGTGCTCTCTCCGCCAGCTCTATTCTCTCCCTCTCTCGCTCTATATTGCGCTCAGGTGTGTGTTGGTGTAGAAGGCTGCAGCAGGTGTTTTGAGTTGGTGATTGTGTGCAGGTAGAAGTCGTGAAATCAAGCTGCTCCCGCTCTGCTTATAATCAGACGCCACTCTGTCTTGGACGTGGGACTGTGAACAATGAACAGTCAGTGCTCTGCTCAGTTCATGTCTGTACCTCCGTTTTCAGTACTCTCAGTAATCCTGTTTTCTTTGTTTAGTGTCGACTTCTGCCTGCTTCTGCTCCTGGATCCTCCACCTGGTTTCCTACCTCCTTTCCTCTTGGAGTCTCCTGGAAGAAACACTTGTTGTCAGCCAGACCTCGCCACCTGAGACGCCATAAACATCCAGGCACATAACAACCTAGTGGAAAGCTTGGATGCCTCGTAGCCATACCTCTGCTCCAGCCGCTCCATCACTGGTCCAAACACCTGCAAGAGGATTCACTTACCTGGACTGGCCAGGCCCTTCTTTCCTACTTGTCCTGAACTCTGTTCCTTCATGACAGCCAGTTAAGTCTCTGTTCCCAAGTATTATCAGATTATCATTGACCAACGTTAGTATTACAGTAGTTCATTCATCGTATCCTGTAATATTCTCTGGTAGATAATTATAGTTTGTAAATAGTTGTTTCGGGTGTAGGATTACTGATAGTATTTTTTTGTGGTTTTTGTATTATTTTTAGGATTCCTACCTTGGTGTCACCAGTCATGGGTTTCAGTGTTACTTTAGTTCTTGTAATTATTCTGTTGGCCCACTAGAGGGGTTATCTCCATTTCATAGGTCCTGGTTAGTTACTTCCGGTTTTGTTTATTGGGATTTTTGTTCTGTTATATTTCTTGTAAGGCTTATATTGTAAATAAAAGCCTTCTAAAATGTTACCAGTGTCTCAGCTACTCAGCTGTCTACCACCAACACCACCAACAGCATCCCTCCTCCGATCCCGGTCTTCCACCACCTCTGGACTCCACATACAGACCCATCACTCCTCCTTGTCTCACCCCCAGTCAGCAGTCAGCAGCATGGGGGTCCCACAGGGGACAGTGCTCTCCCCCTTTCTCTTCACCCTGTACACATCAGACTTCCACTACAACTCTGGGAGCTGTCACCTCCAGAAGTTCTCCGATGATACAGCCACTGTCGGGTGTGTATCTGAGGGGGACGAGCAGGAGTACGGGACGGTCATCTCTGACTTTGTTGACTGGTGTGAGCGAAACCATCTGCAGCTCAACGCCAGTAAGACGAAGGAGATGATCGTGGACTTCAGCAGGAGGAGGACACCCCGGACTGCACCGGTGAACATCCAGGGTTTGGACATTGACATGGTGGACACATACAAATACCTGGGTGTTCACCTCAACAATAAACTGTACTGGACACACAACACAGAGGTCGTCTCCACCTGCTGAGGAGACTGAGGTCCTTTGGAGTGTGCAGGACTCTGCTCCGGACATTTTACGACTCTGTGGTAGCGTCTGCTATCTTCTATGCAGTGGTCTGCTGGGGAGCGGGGAGCACTGAAAGGGACAGAAAGAGACTGAACAGACTGGTCAGGAGGAGGTTCTGTCCTGGACTGTTCCCTGGACTCCATAGAGGAGGTGGGTGAGAGGAGGATGTTGGCAAAGCTCACATCCCTCATGGACAATCCCTCTCACCCACTGCATGACACTGTGGGGTCTTTAAGCAGCTCCTTCAGCAGCAGACTGAGACATCCACCCTGCAAGAAGGAACGCTATCACAGCCATCCCATCTGCTATGAGACTTTACAACATCAGCATCACTGGCTGATGTTAACATAAACGGCTCATATCATTACCACCCCAAACCATAAAATTTGCACAGACATTATTGCACTGCTACATCTTTGCACTTTTTAAACTTTATTTTTTTTGAGCCACTTTATACTGCATTGTCTTACTGTACTATTTCATCCTCATTTCTCACATACATATTACATACATAGTATGTAATATGTATGTGCTATATGTAATATGCAATATGTACTATGTATGTACATAGTACATATTGTAAATATTATTATTACTACTGTTCTATTATTATTTTATTTCTATTACTACATCTATTGCTACATAAACTGCTCTAACAATGTGAATTTCCCCTGGCGTGGGGAGAAATAAAGGACATATCTTATCTTTAGCATCAGTGTGAACACAAAGTCAGGAAACGTAACCTGAGATCTACAGAACAATTTTAAAACACGATGTTACAACATGTTTATTATCAGAGGTTAGTCTGATGTGAACTTATAGTAATTTCAGCTACAGTAACATAGGTCACTGCTTTATATGTGATATTGTCCAGGTGTGAAGAAGAGTACAACAAGTTACAAAGATGACTTTACCACTTACCTGTAGAGTTTAGCTCCACTTTTGGAGGCTAGCATTGTTAATAGCAGCGTTGGTAAACAGCAGAAGCCGGTAAATGTGGGCAGGACAGGGAGTTCTTGGTTCTCACTCAGTCTGATCAATCACTGCTCTCTGGCTCCGCCCTCTGAGAATCTTGTTTTTCTTCTCTGGCTCCAAAAGTCCAAGATGGCAACCATGAAGTAGCAAAATCCTGGCTTCATTTTCTTAGTGCAGAAACCAACAGGTGACATCACGGTAGCTACGTCCATCTTTATTATACAGTCTGTGGTGCGACAACAATATTCCTATTCATAAGTTAATTGCTATTACACAGATGGAACACCAGCAATGATTGACATACATGACTAATTGCACTGTGCGGCAAAGATCTGGATTTCCTACTTTTTGTCAATAACCACTGTTATCCACTGGCAAGCTCTTGCTAGTAAAGTTGTGAACTATTCCAATGTAATGATGCTTGTGACAAGGATTGTTAATTCAATATTAGTGAGGGGACTGCAGCACCTTTTATTCAAGTCAAGGTTGATGCAGTTAATGGTGATTTGCTTCTACATGCTGAAGTATGTTGGTTAAGTCGCAGAAAAGTCCTGCAGCTTTTTGTTGACCTGTTGCCTGAGATCCGCTCATTTCCGGACTCATGTAAACAACATAATAAAGAACTGTCAGATGATGTGTGGCTGCGGGATCTGGGATTCCTCACAGACTTGACAGCCAAAAGGAAAGAGCTCAACACAGAGTTGCAGGGTAAAGACAGAGATGTAACACACATGATCAGCGCTGTCAACGCATTTAAGGCCAAACTGTGGATTTCTCTGCTGAGAAATGGAAGACTCACACACTTCCCAAACCTGGAGAGACTTTCAAATAATGTGAGACAAGCCCACCCTGAACAATTCTGTGTCCATCTGGATAAAGTGAGGGCTGATTTTGACAGGCCTTTTCAAGAAATGGATAAAATGGAGGACATTGCGAGATTTATCAGCAACCCATTTATTCCCACACACATCAAGGCAGTCGCTGCTAAGCTTCAGGAGGTGTTTCCCTTACCAAATGGTGTGGACATGGAAATCATTTAACTGCAAAATGACATTGAATTGCAGACACTTTTGGGGTCTTGTAAACAGTGAAAATTTTCCCTTTCTCTCCTCCTGTGCTGTAAAGGTCAAATCCTATTTGGCTCCACTTATCTCTCTGAGGTAGCATTTTCACACATGAAAATAAAATCAAAGCACAGGACCCATCTGAATGACAGCCCTTGCTGACTGTGTGAGAGTAGGTGTCTCCAACTATGAGCCCAACTACGGTGCATTAACTGATGGGCTGCAGGCACAACCATCACACTGACTGTGACTGATGCACTTAAAAAGGACAGAGGTCCAGGTTGAGTTGTCTTGCACTGTGGTGTACCATTCTTGCCATGATTTGATGCTTCAGTTTTGAATGTTGAAAATACAGGGCTTAAAGTGAAAAATAATCCTAAGCCTTAACTTTTTTGCTTTTGGGTGGGGGTCGGGGTAAAATCTAGCTAACTAATAAGAAATGAAGAGATCTGCCTTCGCAAACTCAGCAGGTCGTGGTAGGTACTCCATCTGACTACTACATAGTGCAAATATATTGTTTAGCAATCAATCAGTAAAAGACATGGAAAAGGACATTGATTCACCTTTTAACAATATGTGCACCATTCACACTATTGTTCTGAAATACAACTATGTAAACAGTTACAGTGCAAAAAATAAAATAACTAAATAATAATATAGTTTATAACAGCAAACTATAGTTCATTTCAAATAATAACTAAAAAAACATTAAAGTGCTCTAAGTACTTGTAACTCAACCATAAATAAATAAGAAAATAGCAAATAAACAAATGCAGTTTACTACAGAAAACTAGAGTTCAGTTCAATTAAAAAAAACATTTACATCGCTACAAGAACTGGTAAGCTGAATCTTTATTTTTTCCTATTTCTTCTTTCTTTCTGACATCTTTTGCTTCTTCTGTAAGTATTGAGGCATTGGCAGTGTTCACATTTCTGTTTGCCAGATGTTGAGTTACTCTGGCCGCATCATCATCAAAAAACAAATAAGCACATTAAGACTGTTGTCCATGCTCTGGCTAATGGCTTCATCAATATTCAATGAAAACACAATTTTTTTGAGCTTTTCTGAAGGACTTCTCTTAAATGCTGGTGCTATGCCATGTGTCCTGTTTTGCAATGAACGTGCAAACGCGGATTTTTAAATCACAAACCCGGTAAGTTATTGATGCTGGTACCTCAGCGATGGCTGAAGCTCCCGATAAATGGGTTGTGAGTTTCAGAGCGGACAGCAGCTCTATGGTTGGGGTCTGACTCATGACGTGACTAGGTCTGGCCCGAATAGCAATTTCTGGGCTCTGGATATTCGCCCCATTAATGACGAATATCCGAATATTTGGTTCGGCTCGCAACGTCCGAATAAATATTCGGATACCACCGTCACGACCGAATATTCGGACATTTGTGTCCAGCCCTAGACGTCACAACACTTTTTTGCCACTAGTTGTGTATATGAGTTATTTTTTGGAGCACATGGTACAGAAGCAAGCACTGGGCTCCTTCAGTTTTTTGTACCAGCAACCAAAGGGCTTGGCGTCTCTGTTTAACTCCTCCAACCACAGGAAGCGCCATTTACTTTTACTCCGCCAAGGAACGTGGCGGAGTTATGTGAATGTTTGTCCCTCCGTCTATTTGTCTGTGCACAACATTACTCAAAAAAGCGGAAAAACGGATTTAGATGAAATTTTCAGGGAAGGTCAGAAATGACACAAGGACCAAGTGATTAGATTTTGGCAGTGATGCGGTTTATAGTCTGGATCCATGGGTTTGTTAAAGATTTCTGTATCATTGCGAGATAGCATCATGGAGTCACTGTAACTATGACAACAAGTGAACGCTATGTCAGCTGCAGACGATTACGTGACTGTGATCCTACTACTGACTTATCTGTTAGAAATTGTACAACGACTGAGCAGCCTTGGTGGAATACTGCACTCTGAGTGCTTTTCTTGTTAAGTCTTGTTCTCTATGCTTCTGATATCAGAGTACAGAACTCCGTGAAACTGCATGACACTCCTGTATGGACTCACCTGCAGCTGGATATCAACATCTTTCTACGACCCGCCCCCACTCTACTTCCCATTTATTAGTGTGGTTGAGAGCAAAACTTGCGTTCCCCTCATTTCATTGGTAGACGAACTCAATTGGCAAAGTAGTCCGATCTTTTTTTTCAAGCCAAACGCCAGTGCCGCATACTGGAAATCCGGCATGATGCCACAATACTTTAAGCCATGAATATAAACAATGGCTCATATTTGTAAAAACATTTTCACTACTCTAATATTAATTTACACGTCAGCTGTCAAATGTATGTTCAAAATATTTTTGGTACTAAAACATTATAGCATCAGTCATTAATTGATTTCTGTATTTCTAAATTTTAGAATCTAAAAGCTGTAAAGTAAATCTAAAATGTGTTATGCTGGCACAGAGACTCGCATGCAGGGCAATAAGAACACGACAGCCAGAGTGCAGTTAATGGGTTTTATTTTGATTTACAGCAAACCCAAGAATAAATTCAGAATACGAATTCCATGAAGCAGAGCCAAATAGGAACAGAAAAGCTGCTAGGAGTGGCTGCAGAATACTATAACTAACTGAATCACAAAACTAACAAGACAGGGCTAACCCGTACCTAGTACGACCAGGGCAGGAGAGCTAACAGGAGGAAAACAGGAATCTAAACGCCAGAATGGCGGACACTACTCTGATAAGAAACCAAAACTAAAAGTGTGCCGGCTGTGGCAGGCAGAAGCTAATGCTAACAGAATGGCATGGAAAGTTAACAACACTAAAGTTAACACTAGGCAACAAAATGGGGAATTTAACTGGTAGGGAGTTCTGGTGTGATGGAGGAGACGAGACAGATGCTGTGGCTGGAGGAAGTGTGGTGTAGGTCTTTCGGGTGGTCCAGACGATGAACGGGGCAGACAGAGGATTTCCAGGGGCAGGCTTTTGCAGACCAGACGGGCATCCAGAACTGTGAGACAAAAACACGATTAGAACAATAGTTTTCCCAGAAGCTAGATGCAAAACAAGATTCAACACTAACTTGACTGTTTAACGGTCCAGCGAAGAGCGGTGACTGCATCTGGCTTTTATGTTGATGAAGAGTAGTTGCCGCAGACCATCCCCATCAGGCAGTAATCAGTCCTGATTATCAATAGACAGAACTTCTCCAGAGGTGGGTAGAAGCCAAAAATTGTACTCAAGTAAGAGTAACATTACTTCAAAATAATATCACTCAAGTAGAAGTAAAAAGTAGTCATCCAAAAAAAAGAGTAAAAAAGTATTTGGTGAAAAGACTACTGAAGTACTGAGTAACTGATTGTAAAGTCTGATTTATTTATTTTTTTTAGAAATGATGTGATCAGACAAAAATGTAAAATAATGTGCAAATTCTGGTATTTCTAAATAATAAAATTTTAAAAAAGCAAAAATAAACAGCATCTTTACAAAACGCCAAGAAACACAAATTTCCAAATCTCAGTTTTTCACAACATAAAGCTTTTGAAACAAATACCTGTAGTAAGGTAACGTTTGTATGCTTGAACAGTGCAAACTACTTCCAGCGACAAGATATACTGCATGCTCATAGACTGTATGTGCATGCTGTATTTCAACCTCCCCCCACGTGGGGGCACATGTGTCACGCGGACCTATCAAGCATGGCGTCATGCTTCACTTCGCCCGTGTAAGTAAACAGAAAATGAAAGCCGAACATGGAGATATCCATGCTAATGCTATGCTAATGTTGTCGGACTCCGAAGCAAGATCAAATTTCTCGAAAATACTTGTTTTTTCATTCCATCTCAGCTACGTGTGTAGAGTTTGTGCCGCTATGCCATCAAAGTTCGTATGAGGTCATGTGATCGCAGGGTGACGTCTGGTCAAACAGTCACGTTATTATTGTTGCTTCGTCTGATTGGTGAAACACAGTCATGCGGTAGATCCGCTGGGGACATCTCTCCGGCAAAATAAACCATATCTAATGTGGTAAGTAAAAAAGTAACGAGCCGAGTGTAGCCAAGTGTGACGGAATCAGAGTAGCGTTTCTTCTTCACAAATCTACTTAAGTAAAAGTTAAAAGTATGGCAGAGTAAAACTACTCTCAGAAGTAAATTTTTTCAAAAAATTACTCAAGTACATGTAACGGAGTAAATGTAAGTCGTTACTACCCACCTCTGCCTGTCTCATGCCGCCACACACCACTACACGCCCACCTACAGGGAGAGAGGAAGAGAGGGAGAGAGAGCCTGCCACTATCTAGTGTCAGAAGTGGAGGGCGTAGCAAAAATGGATGGTAGATCTTTGCTTTTTGTCTGACATGAAAAGTAATCTTTGGCTTGAAAAAGGTTGGTAACCACTGCTGTAAAGGTTGCGCTGGCAATCGTATGCTCCTTTCAGACATGATGACAGGTTCATGAATGTTTTTTCCCCCCTGTCGCAGAATGATAGTGTGATGTAGCCAGACCATTATGTTTTACAGAATGGGCAGGCCAAGTGAAACTATAAAGTTTAGGACTCATCGGAGAACAGCAGCAGTGTAACAAAATATTTAACTCTGACTAAAAAAATGTCCCTCTGTGTGTGACAGGTCACTAGTGAGGTTAAGGAAAATACACATAGTATTTGCTTTTAGATCCTGATGAATTATTTCTTCATGTCAGGATAACTTATAATTAAAATTGTTAAATGAAGTTGAAGAAATGCATGCAACTGTGTCTTTTTGGAAATGCTTCTAGATCCTACCACTGTCTGATGCTCCAGGAATGTAATAAACTATGAAGAAAAAGTCCTAAACAGCTGGAAATTAAACTGTCATTCTGTGTGTCACAGCTTACCTGCCAGATATGAAGACAAGTAGGCCTATAGACTGGGACTTTCCATCAGATCCCTGGCCCAAAGTGATCCTCTCTCCATGTTGTGTCATGGATAATCCATAATTCTATGTATTTAAAAAAGTTACTGGTGCTGTTGTTCCACTTGCACAAATGCACACAACTATCTTTCTTTGAAGACGGATCCTGCTGCTGTTTGATTTGGTGACGGTGATGTGTGTGTGTGTGTGTGTGTGTGTGTGTGTGTGTGTGTGTGTGTGTGGTGAGTATCATTATTTTTAAGCTGTTAGAGTCTGCTTTCATCACAGACAAGTTTTATTTCTATGGATTAAGGCTGAATTGGGGCTGAACATGCCTGAATGTGTACCCGATCACCTTTCCATAAAAGTCACTCTGGCAATCTTATGGATAGACAACAGTATGATCCACATGTCTCCGAAGAGAGAGAGCTGTGTGCATTCACACAAGTGGAAAAAAAAGCACCAGTAATTCAATTTAATTGCTATGAGAGCAGATCAGTCCGAGACAGGGTCAAACGGAAAGTCACACTGTCAGACTATGTCTTCTCATCAGACAGGTGAGCTGTCACACACAAAATTGAAGTTTAGTTTCCAGCTGCTTAGGACATTTTTTTTGAGTTCATTAAATACCTACGTCTGATGACAAAAGAATCCAGGAGTGTCTCCAAAGAGAGAGCAGTGCGCACATTTATGCACAGAGCAACAGCAGTAACTTTATTATTTATCAATAAATTATCCCTAACATGAACAAGGATCTATCAGGATCTAAAAGCCAGTCACACTGTGTACCTTTCTTCTCCTCAGGCAGGTGAGCTGTCACACAGTCATGGTTTATCAGCAGCAGTTAAATATTTTGTTACATTGTGTCAGAATTCCCGCTTCAGCCCCTGCCTGGCTCCCTCTTTCTCTTTCTCTCTCTCTCTCTCAGTCTCCCCCACCACTGAGAGCCCTCTATTGCAGCTATTGGAGACAGCTGTGGGGATCGGCTCACCTGCACGAAATCACGTCCTTCAACAAAATCCTGGTTCATTCATCTACATGTTGCCAGATCATAGACATCCCATATTTCTACCGGTCCCCGACCTGTCTTCAGCCTGCCGTTCTCAAGCCATAATGGTCTGACTGCACTGCATCCACGACACACTTGGTGTCCCCATCCTCTCTGCTCCACCGATCTCCCCCTTTCATCATGCAAAATGAATTGCGATTAATACAGATTAAAAATAAATTATATTTAACTGTGACTAATCAAAATTAATCCACAACAACTCTGTGATTAATCTGATTAAACATTTTAATCGTTAGGGCTGCACAGTGGTGTAGTGGTTAGCACTTTCGCCTTGCAGCAAGAAGGTCCCTGGTTTGCGTCCCGGCTTTCCCGGGATCTTTCTGCATGGAGTTTGCATGTTCTCCCTGTGCATGCGTGGGTTCTCTCCGGGTACTCCGGCTTCCTCCCACAGTCCAAAAATATGCTGAGGTTAATTGATTATTCTAAATTGCCCATAGGTGTGAATGTGAGAGTGCTTGTTTGTCTTTGTATGTGGCCCTGCGACAGACTGGCGACCTGTCTAGGGTGTCCCCTGCCTTCGCCCGAGTCAGCTGGGATAGGCTCCAGCCCCCCCCCCCCCCCCCCCCCCCCCCCGCGACCCTAGTGAGGATTAAGCGGTGTATAGATAATGGATGGATGGATGGATTTTAATCGTTTGATAGCACAAATAAAAATAAAACTTGACTGTGATGAAAGCAGACTCTAACAGCTTAAGAATGACACACACGCACACGCACACACAGCAGGTCCCCCAGCAGCCTAGGCATATAGCAGCATAACTAAGAGACATCAAAGAACAAATCAGTTGTGCCCTGTACACGGGGACTCCAACTGACCCCCCACCCCCACCCCAACACCCCCAAAAAACCAAAACAAAACAAAACAAACAAAAAAAACCCCCGAAAAAACAAACAGAAAAAAAATCTATTAATGCAAAAAAGTAAAGCAACATTTGGTTGAATTTGAAAATGTACATAATGTGCACAGACATTTAATTTTTTATTTGATGTCATCTATTCTCAAATTCAGCAAAAATTAAGTTAGCTCTTCGTGCTTTAGATAAGATTGCTATAGTTGGACATTGAGAAACCTTTCTTAAATCTCCCTCCCCCAACAGCACTTAGCTATGGAGTGTCTGTCCACATGCTCCTGTCACAGCTATGAATTGTTATAGGTTGGGTATGAATAAACAAGTAAACTGTCGGTTACACTCTCCGCTCTCAGGAAACATCCATCACCACAAATACTAATGGACGCCTTGCTTCTGTTCCTGTCAGTTATGGAGCCCAGCTGTTGTTTTGCTGTTCCACTGCCTAAGAAGAATGGTTGAAAAACCACACAAATGAGAAACTCACCAAGGATCAGGGCAGAATCAGATTGCTTTGGTATGAATGTTGAATTTGAATGAATGCACACCAAATAGAGGCAGGAATATTAGGCAAAGCCTAGAACATTAACAGATGAAAGATTTCAGTTTCCCCTTAACTTTTAATGGATAGATATTCAGGAATTGAATTAATTCTGACAAATTTCTAAACTCTCGTGGACTCATCCATCTCTGTTCTCCTCTGGACTATTCTTGTTATTTCCACGAGTTTACTGTCCTTTTGCACACTTCTGATTATTTATCTCTTGGTTTTCCATCCCAACATGGTATGCTTTAGAAATATTACATATATTAATATAATATACTGTCAAGCATGAAAAGTTAACACTATGTTAAACTTGCTTATGATTGTATAAAATGTGAACATTGTCAACCAGCTCAGCCAGGGAATGACTCAGTTTCTCTCGCTCTGTGGAAGTCCTATACAAAACCTTTCATGGGAATAAATAGGAATGAATATATGCAGTCCTTCTTGATATTTCATGTATTTACACACACATATATATATATATACTGGGTCAGATCACCTTCTGGAGCATGGAGTAATGAGGTGGTCTGGTCTGATAGTTTTGTTTTACATCATGTAAATGACTGGGTGCAGCTGTGTTATTTATCTAGGGAAGAAATAGCAGCAGGATGCACTGTGCAAACAACACAAGCTGGTGGAGTCAGCGTGATGATCTGAGCAATGTGCCACTTCTGAAACCTTGGATCCTGGCATACATGTAGATGTTACTTTGATATGTAGCACCTACCAAGACATTGCTACAAAACCATATACAGTTGTGCTCATAAGTTTACATACCCTGGCAGAATTTATGATTTCTTGGCCATTTTTCAGAGAATATGAATGATAACACAAAAACCTTTCTTTCACTCATGGTTAGTGTTGTGCTATAGTTTTTTTTTAAATTATCAAACAACTGTGTTTATTCTTTTTAAATTATAATGACAATAGAAAGTACCCAAATGGCCCTGATCAAAAGTTTACATACCCTGGAGGTTTGGCCTGATAACAGGCACACAAGTTGACACAAACGGGTTTGAATGGCTACTAAAGATAACCATCCTCACCTGTGATCATTTGCTTGTAATCTGTGTGTGTATGAAAGGTCCGTGAGTTTCTGGTCTCTTGACAGGCCCTTCATCTTTCATCCAGTGCTGCACTGACGTTTCTGGCTTCTAAATCATGGGGGAAAGCAAAAGAATTGTCAAAGGATCTGTGGGAAAAGGTAATTGAGCTGTATAAAACAGGAAAGGGATATAAAAAGATATCCAAGGATCTGAAAATGCCTATCAGCAGGGTTCAAACATTAATTAAGAAGTGGAAACTGAGGGGTTCTGTTGAAACCAAACCACGGTCAGGTAGACCAACAAAAATTTCAGCCACAGCTGCCAGAAAAATTGCTCAGGATGCAAAGAAAAACCCACAAATAACTTCAACTGAAATACAGGAGTCTCTGAAAAAACTGGTGTAGCTGTTTCAAGATGCCCAATAAGGAGGCACTTGAACAAAAATGGGCTCCATGGTCAAGTCGCCAGAAGAAAGCCGTTACTACGCAAATGCCACAAAGCATCCCGCTTACAATATGCCAAACAGCACAGAGACAAGCCTCAAAACTTCTGGAACAAAGTCATTTGGAGTGATGAGACCAAAATTGAACTTTTTGGCCACAACCATAAACGCTACACTTGGAGAGGAGTAAACAAGGCCTATAATGAGAATTACACAATCCCTACTATGAAACACGGAGGTGGATCGCTGATGTTTTGGGGATGTATGAGCTACAGAGGCACAGGAAACTTGGTAAAAATTGATGACAAGATGAATGCAGCATGTTATCAGAAAATACTGGAGGAAAACTTGCACTCATCAGCCCGGAAGCTGCGCATGGGACATACTTGGATGTTCCAACATGACAACGATCCAAAGCACAAGGCCAAGTCTACCTGTCAGTGGCTACAACGGAATAAAGTAAAGGTTCTGGAGTGGCCATCTCAGTCTCCTGACCTCAATATCATTGAGCCACTCTGGGGAGATCTCAAGCAGTTCATGCAAGGCAGCCCAAGAATTTACAGGAGCTGGAGGCTTTTTGCCAAGAAGAATGGGCAGCTTTACCATCTGACAAAATAAAGACCCTCATCTACAACTACCATAAAAGACTTCAAGCTGTCATTGATGTTAAAGGAGGGAATACACAGTATTAAAAACTGGGATATGTAAACTTTTGATCAGGGTCATTTGAGTAGTTTCTGTTGTCAATATGATTTAAAAAGAGTAAATACAGTTGTCTGATAATAAATGGCTTCACCCAACCACTTACCATGCGTGAATGAAAAGTTTTTGTGTTATCATTCATATTCTCTGAAAAATGACCAAGAAATCATAAATTCTGCCAGGGTATGTAAACTTATGAGCACAACTGTACACCCCTTCATAGCAGCAGTATTTCCTATTAGCAGTAGCATTTTTCATCAGGGTAATACACTTTGCCTCACCACAAACATTGTTCAGGAGTGGTTTGAACATGACAAAGAATTCAAGGTACTGACTCCAAATTCTCCAGATTTCAATCAGATCAAGCATCTCTGGGATGTGCTGGAAAAACAAGTCTACTCCATGTGGAGTCCAGGCCTTGATGGGCCAGAGTGATTCAGACAACATGAATGGGACACACAATATTAGGCAGATTGTTTTAATGTGGTATCTGTTTGAGGTATTACAGTGTAATACTAGACAGTGTGAGGTTACACCAGAATAAGACCAACACTAGGAAAAGATGATGGAGTTCACCAGTAATATCACTTTAGTCATGTCAAGGTTAGATTTGTCAACTTTTTTTTTTTTTTTTAAATCCAATATGCCTGGTGATGGAGAGTCTTGAAATAGGCATGATGAGAGGGGAATACAAAGTGGGGACAACCCCCTGCTTTCACCAATCAACCCATCTACACATCCCAAAGGACATTGTTGCATGATGCATTAACCAAAGGTATGAGGTTTCTCTTTTTACAGTTCCATTTTATCCAGGTATCTTCCTTCTCTTCCTACCACAATTTATATTTTATAACTATGTTAAAACAGTGAGTAATTACATTTGAAAATTTTATGCAACAGACTAAGTTTAGTCAGGCAGTGTTTACAAAAAATGTAGGAATTTTTTCAAATCAAATCAAATTTATTCATAAAGCACTTTATGAAATGTCAACATATAAGATGGCGGTGTGCATGGATGCAGCGGCTCTTGGCTCCCTGTGTCGGTGCTTTTTATTGTGGTTGTTTCTGTGTGAATGCGTATGTGTGAATGGAAACAGACTTTCCAAGCCCAACTACGGGCTGTAGGAATGACATGTTGCACGGACATTACGACCAAGTTTCAATGGTCCCACAAAATCCCAGAGGACATAGCCAGAATGCCAGGCTCTGCCGTGCTTGTCCTCGGAGATGTAAAGCGGTGCCGCCGGTGGAGGTATCAGAAGCAGAAGCGGGGATTCAGAGCGGGACTGCTGGCTAGGCTAGCACGACACCCACACAAACCACTGATCCCAAGCATCTTCCTGACCAACCCCAGGTCCGTCGTTCACAACACAGACGAGCTGGAACTGCTGCTAGCTAGCAACAAAACCATATGGGACTGCAGCGCAATTATTATCATGGAATCCTGGCTAAACCCACTCATTCTCGACGCTGCTGTTCAGCTAACAATCCGCAACCTGCACTGACATGACCGCAACACTGACTCCCGTAAGAGCAGAGAAGGGGGACTTTGCATCTACACACACAATGACCGGTGCACAAACAGCAGAATAATATACACCCACTGCTGTCTGGACTTGGAGGCCATTTCAGTCATGTGTAGACCCTTTTATTTGCCCCGGGAGCTCAGTGGTCATAACAGCAGTTTACATTCCACCTGATGCTAATGTTAGCCTAGCCCTCTCGTACCTGCATGACGTCATCAATAAGCAGATGCAGGATCACTCAGATGGAGCCTTTGTTGTTGCTGGAGACTTTAATAGAGCCTACCTAAAGACTGTGCTCCCCAGATTTGTACAGTATGTGCAATGTCCAACCAGAGGGGAGAAAACTTTAGACAAGGTCTATTCTAACCTTAAGCAGGCATACAAAGCTGTCCCCCTCGCCCACCTGGACATGTCAGACCACCTCTCCCTGCTCCTAGTTCCTGCATACACCACCATCAGGAGGAGAACAAAGCCAGTGACTAAGACTATTAAAACCTGGCCAGCAGCAGCACTCAACCAGCTACAGGACTGCTTCCAGAGCATGGAGTGGTCTGTATTCAACCATATGGACTTACAGGAGTGCACAGACGCTGTGTTATCCTACATCAGTTACTGTACAGATACTGTTACTGTGGATAAGTGGATTCAATTCAATTCAATTCAATTTTATTTATATAGCGCCAATTACAGTCAAATTGTCTCGAGACGCTTTACAGAACCCGTATGCCTGACCCCCAGAGCAAGCCAAAAGGCGACAGTGGCAAGGAAAACACCCTTTTAACAGGGAAAAAAACCTCGAGCAGAACCCGGCTCTAATGTGGGGGGACCCATCTGCCTGCTGGCCGGGCGGGTTGAGAGGGACAGGAGAGGTAGAGGGGTAGAGATAGAGGGATGGAGGTAGAGATAGGGATACAGATAGAGGGATAGAGGTAGAGGGGAAGAGGTAGAGGGGTAGAGATAGAGGTGTAGAGGTAGAGATAGAGAGGTGGGGGGTGGGACACAAGGACCATAAAACACAGCCACACATCTGAAGCATCCAGCTCTGGGACCAGGGACACTCGGAGAAAGGACACAGAAACAGAGTGAATGTAATGCAATAATGGTATATATAGTAAATACATAGGTAGTTAGAGAAGGGCTCAGTGCATCAAGAGAGGTTCCCCAGCAGCCTAGGCTTATAGCAGCATAACTAGGGGCAGACTAAAGGGACGTCAAGAGGGGAAGTCAGTTTTGCAAATGAAAACACCAGCTCACCCCGTCAGGGTCCCCCAGTCAGCCCTAACTATAAGCTTTGTCAAAAAGGAAGGTTTTAAGCCTGGTCTTAAAAATAGAGAGGGTGTCCGCCTCCCGAACCCAAACTGGGAGCTGGTTCCACAGGAGAGGTGCCTGATAACTGAAGGCTCTGCCTCCCATTCTACTTTTAGAGATTCTAGGAACAACAAGCCTGCAGTCTGAGAGCGAAGAGTTCTGCTAGGATAATATGGTACTATCAGGTCTTTAAGATATGATGGATCCGCATTTATTCCAACCAAAAGCCCTGGATGACATCTGAGGTGAGAACGCTCCTGAAAGCACAGAACTCTGCCTTCAAATCAGGGGACAGGGCCCTGTACAGCACAGCTAGATCTGACCTCAGGAGAGGTATCAGAGCGGCAAAGGAGTACAAGAGGAAGGTGGAATCTCACCTCGAGAACAACGACCTACGGCAGATGTGGCAAGGGATCCAGCAGCTGACGAAATACAAAGGCAAGTTGCTGGCAGCAGCCAACACAAAGGCCTCATTAGCGGATGAACTTAACAGCTTCTTCGCCCGCTTTGAGTCATCAAGATCAGCCACTCCACTGGTGCCTCGTCGACCCTCCAGCCCCCAGTCTCTAACTCTCCAGGAACATCAGATGAGGTGTGCACTGAAGGCAGTAAATCCAAGAAAAGCTGCTGGACCAGACGGCATTCTTGGAATGGTGCTTCGTGCCTGAGCAGACCAGCTGGCAGGAGTTCTGACGGGGATCTTCAATTCATCCCTGTCACTGGCCGAAGTACCGCCCTGTCTAAAAGCAGCTACCATCGTTCCAGTGCCCAAGACTACAGCCATTAAAGACACTGACATCTGTGGTGATGAAGTGCTTTGAAAGGCTTGTTCTCCGGCACTTTAAGGCCTGTCTCCCCCGGAACTTCGACCCACACCAGTTTGCCTATAGGGCAAACCGGTCCATGGAGTACACCATCACCGCAGCTCTTCACACAGCCGTGAGCCACCTAGAGCTCCCAGGAACCTATGTCAGGATGCTGTTCGTCGACTACAGCTCGGCGTTCAACACCATCAGCCCTGACATCCTGGTGGAGAAGCTGGTGTACCTGGACTTGGACCCCCTGATGTGCTCCTGGATCAAGAACTATTTGACTAACCGACCACAGGTTGTGAAGGTGATGATATGATATGATATTATTAAAGGTATAATAAAGGAACATCAGAGGAATACTACAGGGAACAGTGTGTCTCTGAAAACCTTCTGCTTTTATGCCACAGTAATTTGTTGCTTTTCATTTTGATAATGAAGGTGACTCTACTCTATATACAGTAAATCATTGTAGAATACATTTCAGTCTGTACAATTTATAGTTTATTGAATATTATAAATTCAAGACAAAAGTGACAGAAGGTTGAAACTAAGAAAAAATGACTCAATTACAAATTTGTCTACTTCTTCAGCACCTCGGACAGTGCCATGGATTTAGTAACACACAGCACAGTTAGGGTGCTGACATTTCAGAGCCATGGTTGGAACCATAGATTCTAACTTTCGCAAAACTAAGTCAGATAAACATTTAGCTAAATCACCCCTCTGCCACTGCACTCTCTTTGCTACCAAAGGATGGACAGGGAGTATGGTTGCTTAACAAGGGCAATGCATTTTGGTCATTTTGTTAACAAGGGAGATGGCATTGTAATAGAGACAAAAAATATTTCTGACTTCCATCTGCAAAAATAAATTGACAATATCCTCCCACAATCTGTCTTGCTAGTAAAGAGTCAATCTCCCCTTCCCCAATGTCTGATTATCCTTACCTTGTTGATGACTACGAAAATAAACTCATTCTTTCGGTCATGATCAGCTGGCTCCCATTCTAACCGAAACAGTCTCATTCACTAACTAAGCTATCTGACATGCCAGGTTGAACAATTGAACAAGAGAACTTCTTGTAGCCTATAAAGACTACCTTCAACACCATCTGTGCAGATTCTCAATCATCCAAGTCATAGTAATCCTAAAACCTTCAGTAGACAGCAAGTGTACGTCTCTTTTTAGGTTCTTGAAGACATTTCACCTCTCATCCAAGAGGCTTCTTCAGTTCTGACTGACTGGTTGGGAGTTTTAGATGTTCACAATCACTGCGTTATGACTATACTCCAGCCACATATGGAATACATAGCTAGAATATCTGAAAAACTCTGAAGGATTTTCTCCAAATACAACATATCACTGCACTTCAAATCCAGTAACACTGAGAAAAAAATTGGTTCACCCCAAATATAAAAGACCAACACACAAATGCAGCAACGCTGTATATGCAAGCCAATGCAGTGACTTACATAGGAGAGACTAAACAACAGTTTCACAAGTGTGTGGCTCAACACAGGAGAACAGCTCCTCAGGATGGTTTGAGAGGAGTAAAGGAAGCCATCTATGATAAATTGGAACAACCATCTCTAAACAGCACTTATCAAACACCTACAACACAGTGACAAGGTCTCTCCACAAAAAGCGTCATCATCGTTTTTTTTTTTTTGTTTGTTTGTATTTAAGTTTTTTTTTTTTTTTTGCCTTTTCGCCATTATTATAGATAGTGGACAGAGAGACAGGAAACATGGGGAGAAGAGTGGGGGAAAGACATGCTGTAAATGGCCATTGGGTCAGACTTAAACCCACGACTGCTGAGTGCAGCCCCTGCTTATGGGTAGTCCGCTCAACCTGCTGAGCTACAGGGGTACCCGTGTCACCATTGTTAACATCTGAATCACTCCTGACATGGCAGATTCACATCCTTTGCTGTGTTAATTGGCAGCTCCACCACCATGATTGCTGTCATTGTTGTTAGACCACCTGGTTTTACAACAATTCACACCTGCAGGCATGTAAATGAAACCATTAGCCATGTGAGCTGGAGTAACTCCAAACATCTGAAACTCCCTATCAATCAGTTACAACTAAAGGAGCTTCTTGGATGAGAGGTGAAACATCTTCAAGAACCAAAAAGAGAAGTCCACTTTCTCTTGAAGCTCCAAGGATTACCCTTAACAACATTTGCTTCAATACTAACCAGTCTACCCTCGACACACATCTCATATACTCTCGCTTCAACAACTCAAAAGTTTTTTTCCCTGATAAAAAAACAAACTTCTCAAACCCACAGACAGCACTTGTAAGCCAATAACGGTGGTTATTCAGATGGAGATCCCTAATACAGTTAGCAAACTGGCCATTTTAGCAGAACAGCTTTCTGTATTTCCTTTCAGATTCAAAAAACACATTTTAAAGGATTAGTGTAAAATACACGACCAGTCAAAAGTTTTAGAACACCCCAATTTTTCCAGTTATTAATTGGAAATGATGTACGCTAATGTCTCATTATACACTGAAATGAAAGCATAGAAAAAAAACAAATGAAGTTTAAAAAATAAAATTTAGAAACCAAAATGTATTCGAAACTTTTGAATCATCAAAGCAGCACCTTTGGCAGATATAACAGCTGAACACACTTGTGGCACTCTGTCCACAATGGAAATCAAATATTCTTCAGAAAGTTCTTCCAAACTCTGTTGCAGAAGTTCCCATAAATGTGTGGCACTTGTAGGTTGCTTTGCTATCACTCTTCTGTCCAGTTTATCCCAAACCAACTCCATGGGGTTTAAGTCTAGAGACTGTGCTGACCACCCCATGTTTTCAAGCTTACCATCTTCTTTTTTCCTCAGGTAGTTCCAGCAGAGCTTGGACTTATGTTTTGGGTTATTATCTTGCTATAGGATGAACTCCTGACCAACTAGGAACTTACCAGAGGGGACTGCATGGTGCTGCGGCACTGTGGTAGCCATTTTGATTCCTCTCACTTTGGATCCAGCAAAACAGCCCCAGAGCATCATGCGTCCTCCTCCATATTAGACAGTTCATGTCACACACTGAGGAACCATCCTTTTGCCTACGAGACAGCGTACCAAAATCATGCATGATGAACCAAATATTTAAAATATTGATTGATCAGTCCATAATACCTTCTTCCAGTCTTCAGTAGTCCATTGGCGGTGTTTCATGGCCCAGGCAAGCCTCTTTTTCTTTTTCTGATGTCTTAGCAATGGCTTTCTTGCTGCAACTTGACCTGTCAAACCTGCAACTCCAAGTCTTCTCTTCATAGTTAAAAATGAGACTTGGTTACTACCAACATTTACAAGCTGTCCTTAAAGCTGTTGTCCTGTGAGTCACCTATCCACAAGCTGTTGACTCTCAGAAACTTGTCTTCTGATTCCGTTATAGCTTTGGGTCTTCCAGACCCAGTTTCTGAATGCCTTTTGATGGTGAGAAAGAAAACTGTACTCACTGACACCTCAATTTTCTTTGCAATTTCTTTGAAGGGAAGACCTACATTTTTAAGTGCTATGATGGTCTGTCTCTTTTCCATTGTTGGTTGCTTTTTCCTCACCATTTTTATAGCAACACATTACTTTCTGTGGTACAATACTGTTCAAATATTGCTCTCGAGGGTATGGTGCCATGGTGTGCTCCAAAACTACTTTTATGCAGAGGGTGTTGTAAGTAATCAATAAAAGTTGGGACCTGTAGGATTTGGTAACACCAATTTTAAAGGCTTGATCAACCTCCATTGCTGCAGACCAGCTTTAAATTGTTAGCCCATTTCTTGTTCCCTGAAAAAGACCTTTTTTATAATTCTGAAATGTACATTATTTTTCAGTTTTGGGAAACCTTATCTTTAAAAAAAAAAAAAAAAAAAAAAAAACTTCTGGCACTTCACCACTTACCTTTGTAAACTTCAAGCTATTCATTGGACTTGAACTACCTGAATTTCAATTTTTAAAAAATGGAAAAATTGGGATATTTGAAAACTTTTGACCGGTGGTGTAAATTCTTTTGAAGTGCTGCTTTTGACCAGACATACACTATTGGCACACTGTTTTGTGTGACTTCATGTTTCCCTGAATCTTTATAATAAAGGTGGAGAGTGCAAAGTCAGAGACTACAATAACTACAATAATGGAAAATATGCCAGGTTGAAATAAACTAGAATTATCCTGTAGCAACTGCACCTCCACCACTGTCCCAGTGTTCCCCAAGGTTCAGTTCTTTGTCCTTCCTGGTCAACCTCTCTTTCCATCTTCACCCATCTTCTGCTCTGTCTTGATAAGTTATCATATTCTGTACTTCTACTGCTAGGCCAGTGACATACATGCTCTCCACGATCTCACCACTGCAACTCACCTCCATTGATCAAAGTGTCTTGCTGAAATATAACAATTTCTGAAACAACGGTGAAAAATTAGACATGTTAATCATTTGTGCCAAATCACTCAACAATTTCATTCACTTCTGCCTCACTGTTGTTAATCAAATTACCAGAACAGATTGCAGTAGTATTCTCTGCAGCACATCACATCACCCCTGTCCTAAAGACCATGTACCCCACAATGTGCCCCACATTGAATTCAATTTAAATTACAACTCTTGGCTCATTAAGAACTTTCTCTGTAATTGTCCCTTCACCACAGCTTTATTACAAAGGTATACAGACAGTTCCTTGAATTCATGGTTTGGTTTTCATCCTAACATGCAGTGTGAGTCTTTTTTATACAGGTGTCTGTCTTTGTTAAACTATGTCCTATCATAGCTTAGAAATCAATCAACAGGTGGACTCAAGAAAACATGGTAAGACCACGGTTTGGAGTGCCACCACAAAGTGTCAGAATATTTTTGTAAATAAGAGAGCTGAGTTTCCTATTTGTAATAAAATTACATAAACAAACTCTTTAAAAAATAAAAATAAAAAAACAGTTGGGTAACTGATATATCTTGTGTCACAGTGACAGGACTAGTCACTAATAATTTGCAAATAAAATTTGAATGAGAAATCTCATACACGCAGAGTCATATTTCCACATCATGAATGCACATAACTGTGATGTGCTTGCCTCTGACTCACACCTCAGCTATATGACCAATTATCTCCTTAGCAAAGTTCTTATTTCCTCTGCCCTGTGATGACTTCATCAAATGTGGCAAAAAAGTCAGAAAAAACATGGCAAGCAAACCTTAGCTGAAATCAATTTGTTAAGCTTCTCTTTTCTTCATTTCTAAGGCATGAGCCACTGTGACACACTCAAAATTTGTTGTTACAAAAGAGTAAAAAGTCATTGTTGGTATCTGATGCCACACACATTCCTGCTAGTTTCTGACTTCTCAGATGCCACTGTTGTGTAGGGAACCTGATATGCTTGATATGACGAGGATGAAAGAGGCTTGGAGAGCTGAAACAGAAAAGCAATGACTGGGAACAGCTGCCGGTACTGTTACTCCACTTGAGCTATTACGATTATAGTTGATGCACAACTTTATATTAATTGGACATTTCTTTAAATTCACTAAAAATAATTCCAAAATGTAATATGATTAAGAATAAATAGTCTGTAATTCTAATGACCAAACTATACATTCTAAAAAACACACACACAAACAAACAAACAAAAAAAAACTGTTAAAACTAAATGAAAATCAGGTGGCAGAACTGACAATGGTGACCAAATTATACAGTCCCTATTATGATTGACATTGCATAGAGAAAATAAAATGCATTTTTGGGTACAATTGATGATCTGGTGCAATTTAAGATAGAAATGGGAAATTATGATATGAAGGAACTAAATAGGACAAAATTGAATAAAACCATTAAAATTCAATATTGAGAGTAAGATGACTTAAAATATTTACGATAAAAATACTATATATATTTTTAAAATATATTAAGGTCACTGTTAAATAACTATAGCATACTAAATACCAAAAGTCATGATAATAATATTATACAGAGCTTTAAATGACAGGGAATGTGGAGCTCCAGAATAAAACACTTCTTGAAATTATATACATCATTTCACCCTTGAAATATTTTCTCCAACATACAAACTAAACCAGCAGGCCAGGGAGCTTATTTCTCATGTTCAGTATCCTTTCTTTCTGTAGAAACCTGATCCTTAAATTCTGCATGACAATTGTAACCTAAAGAATAGTAACCACAAAAAAGCTTGTCTCTAATGCACTTGAGATATTTTTTTCATGCAGTCACTAATGTTTATGTAAAGCACCTCACTATACCTTTATAACTCAGAAATATACCTTAATTATGAATTCACGTCCACATTCTAATAAGGACTTTTATAGTTTGGAACCTATGTCTTTGATGATGCAAATAAATAATGCAATAATGACTGTGCCTGTAAGTTTTGCTTGTTAGAAAACTTGCTGTTTTTCTTTAGCTAACTTTATAAAGCAAAAAAAAAAGTTTTTACTGACATATTTTTATATCTCTCTGTTGGCAAGAGCCAAGGTCAGAGGCGTTATGTTTTCAAGTCATCCATCCCTCATTTCATGCACCCTAGTCTCAAGAATGCGATATCTATTGAATGCCTTGAGGGAATTTTGTCAGATTTGGCACAAATGCTCATTTTGACTCAAGAATGAACTGATTTGAATTTGTGGCCAAATGTTAGTGACCTCACAAAACACATTTTTAGCCAGAGCTCAAGACTTCATTGCTAATTGTGACCAAATTTCACACAAATTAGGGGATGGCATCCAAAAGATCTGGATCGACATGAATGGAAAACTGCAACTTGACTGGATGGCAGAGGTATATAGTTGCAAGGTGATACTTCTAGTTTTCTATTTTTTGCACTTCTGGCCATCAGTTCCATCAGTTATGATAATATGTACCCACCAGAGTAACTGATAAAGAGCTCAGTAGTTTGTACTATATCATGAACATAGCTGATAGAACGAAAAGCCTGAACAATCAAAAATATTATGCAATAAGTAATACATTGTAGTTTTCTTGCACTTGATTGGGAGCGCAATTAACTGTTTAGCCAAATAGCCAAAACTAATTTAACGGTATACAAGGCACTAGTGAATAATTTCTTATCATTAATAAAGAATGCTTTGTAAAGTATACCTTATCAGAAAGCAAAACCATAATTCTTCTGCAAGTAGTAACTGAATTCATTGCACAGGCAAATTTAAAAAGGAAATACTTAAAATGTATTTATACAGCAAGATTTGCATGGAGGCCACTGGTGCATGGTAGGTAACTGAAAACTTAAAAATATCAGTAGCTTATTATCAGTAGCACATATCGTACAGGTCTTTAGATCTTGTTTACATTCCTTTAGCTCCAGCTTTATTATTTCCACAAAGTTTTGCCTACCACTCCTAAACATGAAGCGTCTATTTGTCAACACAAGAGGCAAAAGTAGATCTCACCTACCCCATGAGTGCATGCCAATGTAGTGTTAGATGCTCTGTCTGATATAAATCATTCACAGTCATGATAAACACCACCCAAAAAATATTAGAGCCAAATATTTTCATATACCATACAATCATATACCTTTGTGTGGAGGAAATCTTAGGAAAGTGGTGTCTTGTGACTGTTAGAACTGTCCTGAGTTATAATCAATACAATAAAGGATACAAAAACACAATGTCTCATTTTTAACAGCAAGGAAGGGTCCACTAACAACCACTGCAAAGTCTTTGGTCACATTCGGATGTGAGATTCTCTGTGAAGGCACTGTCACTGCTGCTGATTACGCTGCTGAGAAATTTGATCTGATGGAATCCTCTCGCAGCTGACGGTGCTTCCCAGAGTCACACTCTTCACCATGTGTGCGGCGCTCAATGGTAATCCTGTAGTTTTTCCTGCAGTGGAATGAATCACATTAAAGTAGAAAATCTTGTTTTTCATCCTTTTCTTTTGTCCTTGTATTTTTTCCATGGTCATTGCTCTCATTTACCATCCATCCATCCATCCATCCATCCATCCATCCATCCATCCATCCATCCATCCACTTCAGCTTGGACTGTGAGAGGAAGGTGGAGAATCGGGAGAAAACCCACACAGGCACAGGGAGCACATGCAAACTACACACAGAAAGAACCCTGGCCCAAATTCAAACCCACTACCTTCAAGCTATGAGGTTACTGCTGCTAGCCATCATAAAATCATACTCACCAAAATCACAAGAGCTGTTAGTTTATTGTGTATTTGATAGTGAAAACTTAACATTATATTGTATTAATAGCATACATGTGAAAATAAACATCGATTGTTACCTGAAAAAATAGAATGCTATAAGCATTACAGTTCCCAGAACAGCTCCAACTATGACTCCAGTCAAAGCTGATACTCCGAGTCCACCTGTTTGGAAGAGCAATACTTGGTAAAAATATAGTCCATCACACAAACCATGTTTAAAATTCACAAATTTCAGTGGGCAATAGGATATATTTACATGCTTTGTCAGGCATCTCTGGGTATTCTTTATGTCTCCCTTTCAGAGTAAAATGGTCAATGTTGAAGGCAGGTAGCAGCTGAAACGTTCCATTTACTCCAAAGTAGTTCGCCACCACCTGTAAGTTGGTAGACTGCATTATCATCATGTTCCACTTGCACCTTTACCATCTTCTGTTTATTGGAGAAGATGTTATTAACTTTGGGACGGCTATTTACAATGTTGGAATTTTGCTTCTTCTTACTTCGTAGGCTCCTGCCTCAACATTAGTCATGGCCATCAAAGAGAAATCTCCATTTCTGTCACCATTTACATCCATGGATACCTGGCCAGCGATGCCTGTAAACCATTGTGAAAAAATAGGAACACTGTTTAGCTGCAGCACCAAGAATGTAGAGTAAAAAGATCCATCACGAAGCAGAAGATATCATTCCCATACTCAAAAGGTTGTGAAGGTATAATCTGGCATTCATAAATGAACACATATTTAAAAAATTTCACATACAAAAAACATTGGTTTTAGACAGTTCTTTTATATCTTCTACATTGCTATGTCAACAAAAAATACTACAAGGGGGTCATCCTGCACCAGGCAAAAATATCCTTGCATACTAGTATATCTAGAAGTGTTCTCCAAGTTTTTATACAGAAGCACAAAAAGACAGGGTTGGAAGTGCAGAGATTAGCATACAAAATCAGCACTGAAAGAAAATAGAGGTGCCCTGGTACATCCATCTACAGTCTGGAGAAGTCAGGTCAGAAATGGTCCTCAAGGAAGACTTGCAGCAGTAAGCCATTCATCCATTGTGGAAACAAAACAAAGTAACTCACTGGTGCATGAAAAAAACAAGAGCTTTGGTCTTGAAAAATTAAAGCAGTTGCTCTGGACTGAAGAGTCAGACCTTTAGATGTTTTGGCTACCGGCTAGCACCTCTAGGCTCAATGCTACATTGTCTCCAGCTGGCACAATACTGAAATACTCCATGTCACTTATACATGAACTCAGCAGTTACTCCACTCCTGCATGCATCACCTCCATAAAAAAACATGGCTTGCTCACCAAACGCTTACTTTACCAAGATACATCCACTCCTGTCGCGAGTTTGATTTTTCTCAGACCAGTCTATCTCCCTTCTCTACACCGTCTTTTCTCTGTTGTATTCTCTTTTATTTATTTTTGTGTCTGGTCCTACCTACTTTGTAAAGCATCTTTGAATGTCTTGAAAAGCACTTCATGAGTGCTTTGATGATTATTAATATGTATATATTCACAGAAAGCAGTTTGTTCATTCAAGAACTGCAGATACACCATGTCCCAAAAGTTTGTTCTCCCCACTGGACAATATGTTTGACTGTCACCAAAATGGGTTACACCTGGTCAATCAGGTACTGTTAGGTTTTTTGTCTGGTCAAACTGTCAGGTCCCAGTATATAAATTTCTTGCTTGACTAAATTGCATTACACTACAACCAAATTTTGGAAGTGTTGTTGCCATGGACAAAAGTAGGGGTGGAAAAGCTTTTCATCAGCAGTTAGCTCAAGTACTTGGCAGAAGTATCCACAGGGTGCAGAAATGGTGGCAAAGGTACAATAAAGGAGGATCCTTCAAAGACTTGCCTCACTCAGAACGTCCATCTGGCTTAACTGCAAGAGCCAAAGATTTGATGAGAAAGGCCAAGAGTAAAAGACACTAGTCATGCCGGTCACTCAGTCAGAGGCTGAAAAATCTTGGAGAAGATGTTTCTAAGAGCACTGTGCATCATTATTTAACGAAACATTGGGGCTGAAAGCTTACAAGAGGCAACGTACCCTGTGATTTACCAAACTGCAAAAGGAGAAGAGATTGGCTTTCGCAAAGAAAATCATAACTTTGACTCCCAAAGACTGGGAAAACAGGATTTTCTCTGATGAATGCCCTCTCTATTTATTTCCAACACCCAACAGCCAAAATGACCGACCTATACAGATGATTGTGAAAAAGCACCATCTTCTGAGCAAGTGAAATTCACTGCCATATTATGGTTTGGGGGGCTATGTCCGTTTGAGTTCTCTCAGAGATGCACATTGTTTCTGAGCTTTCCAGTCTGGGTGTGAAAGAGTAAGACTTTCAAATGAGCTGTAACCAGGTTTGGATCTCTAGTTCATTATTAAGCTCGAGTGGTAGATTGCTGCCACTCCTCCTCCTCGGTCTGTGATTGGAGGAATATGACAGTTAGTATAACTAGGAGGAGTTGATTCATTCACACAAATATATTCTTCCTGCTGCAGCCAGGTTTCAGTCAAACAGAACAAATCAATCTGGTGATCAGTTATCAAATCATGTACTAACAGATTTAGATGAGAGAAATCTGATATTTAACAGACCACATTTAATTGTCCTGCTTTTTGCTCTGTTGAAATAGTGACATTCGTTTTTATTAGATTGTTAGGCTTACTCTTTGTTTTGTTTATTTTTTATTTATTGAATTTGCTGAATTTTGGTGGTCGGGGGACAGACACAGTCTCAATGGAGTTAACTGAATTACTGTAGGGTGACAGCTGTAAGGAGACTGCAGAGAGGTATGTAAGACTACAACTCTGCGTCCTGGTCTTAACTCTGGGTTGTCATGCTTTAAGAGTTCTAATAAAATCAGCCAAAGTGGAACGGATGCCGTCTCTCCTAATCAGACCAGGTTTTCCCCAAAAAGAGCTCCAATTGACTATAAAGCACATGTCATTTGCCGGGCATCAACTCGACAACCAGCAGTGAAACGATGACATGCGGCTAAACATATTGTCACTGGTCAGATCAGGCAGGGGTCCAGAGAAAACTATGGAGTCCGAGATGGGTTTTGGAAAGTTATATATTGATGCCATACTAACTTTGGTGACCTCCGATTGGGGTAACTGTCATTACTGTCAATGTGAATAATACTCTTACTATATTTATGATTATCCGTAGCCAGCACTTTCAAATTCAATTCAGTGGCCCCTTTCAAATTCGCTCTGGCCCCAGGGAGGCATTTGACTATGGTTGCTGGTGCGCTAACTTCACGTTCCTGACTATGGAGCTGCCAATGATCAGAGTTGGTTTCTCAGTGGGTGTGTCACTGAGTGGAGAAAAACGATTAAAAACATGAAGCGGTTGGTGGTGAAACAGGACAGAGGACTAGAGCTTAGGACTACATTTCCCACAAACTATCACCCACCCATCCTGGCTTCCAGGGTGCTCAGGAGCTGCTTGGGGACGGGTAGCAGAAGCTACACTAGCAGCTATGCTATTGTGGTCCGCACTGGCTAAGGAAGCCTGGCTAGCTGCTAGCAGCTTGCTTTGCATGGTGCTGAGCCGTGCCTCCAATTTAGAGAGCCTCACCTCCAGAGCCACAAAAACACTACACGTTACACATTAGACGTACCATTATCGTTAAAGGAGGCAGAGGAATAACTGAACATGTGACACACCAAGCAGGACAGAGAGGGAGAGAAAGAGAGAAGCCATGCTAACTGCTAAGTTAGCGGACCAGTGATAACATTTCAAGTTAAAATTAAGTACAAGACTTTGAGTAATAGAATAGGTGCTTGAAGAGAATAAGTGCAATACAATACAATACAATACAATAACTTTATTAATCCCGAAGGGAAATTCAATTGTCTGGGTTCTCATCTGTTGTGTAAATGTACGCTATGATTCAAAATATTGACGTTACACAAAGAGACTTGACAAATATCAAATTACATACGGTAAATAATCTAGGATAGTCACAGAACACAGCGTTAGAACACAAAAAGACGCAATACCAGTGTTGCCAGATCTCACAATAGAAACAAGCGACCAACTCTATACAGCTGAACTGCCACATTGTGTAAATGAGATGCCTCTTGATAACATTACAAATATATACATTTATATTTGTATGCAGTAAATTGACAGTAAATAGTCAATATAACCTTTGAATAACTTAAATTTTTAACCTCTGATGAAAAGAAAGATTCTAAAGCTGTGATTTAAATAAAAGGCATTTAGTCTGGTGTATTTTGACTTCTTTGTCACTCAAGGCAGATCCAATTAATTTGCCAAATTGATCCACAGCACTGATGGATGTGTGAGACAGGCTGTGTCAGTGGTTATCTTTAGCTCAATTGTTTGTATTGTCTTGTTTTGTTTTGTAGTGGTGGAACCAATGTCTGTAGGCCTCATGGATGAGAAAAGTGCAGAGATTTTTTTGAGCTTTTCGGTGCCAGCATGCTGTATTAAATGCTAAAACTGCATGGTGAGACTGTATCTCACATTTGCAAAATCTAGGGTTGCCACCTTTCAGAAATGAAAATAAAGGACGCCCACCACGGCTCCTCTGGGCCACTACCGCCCAAGGAGTGGAATATAATTTAATCTGGAGAAAAGCATTTGAATGCAGAATACGGTACAAAGAAATTCTCTAGAAACATTTTTTTTGTAAATCTAAATCTTATATTAATACAATTAATGTGTTAACTTATTTATGTGTGTATGCATGCATTTATTTAGTATTGTTAAAATATCAGAGTTCTGAGTTTTTCTTTAGATTTTCTTTAGCAAAGTCCATTTATTGATTACATATAGGCTATTTAATACATGTTTATTAAAAACTTAAAAGCATTAAAAAATAATAAACAACTTAGGCATTAATTGAGTCACTAAAATAGTGTAGAGTCTATGACCACATCAGCATGATTATATGGATCCTCCGGTAAATTCACAACCATACACTGTAGGAAATCTAGCTGATCACATCACGATGTCCCTACCCATATCAACTGCAGGAGATAATTGGGGTATGAAAAACTGTGACACTGCTGGTTGGGTCCTCTCTATTCTCATGTTTCTTACATGTTGTTCTCCTGATGCTGCCTTATGTCAGCCTGTCCACCATGAGCAACAGAAACATGCAGCTATGTTTTACAGTTTCCTTTGTGCTCTTTGCTACTAATGCTGTCAGGCCAGGGGCTTGACTCTTCCCACTTACGCCTGTACTTTTGCAAATGTTTTTGCTTCTTTGAACGTGGTGGAGTTTTGGGTGTAGACATTTTTGAATGTGCGGATGCAGTGCGCAGCAGCATCTTTAACCACACAACCCGTGACAGGACCAGGCAGGCGGACACATAGAGACGCAGATGCGGAAGTCTGAGGTCTATCCGCTGTACCTCATATCGGGCCCTCGCTACATATGTCCTACAAACGTGCACAAGTATAATTGTGCATGTTTGTGAGTGTGGGTGGGCACTGTAACCAAGAAACGGGGAAGTGGATGGGTCCTGGAAAAGGACATACTAACGTGTTTCATTTTATTGTGGCGAACTGGGAGAAAATCAGGAGGGGTTCATACAGGCAGCAAAGCAAGCCCAAATAAGTGACTACACTTTAGAAAACAAGCCCAAAAACTCGCAACCTGCGAGTGATGAGATTTGCAAGTGACTTTACAGAAAAACAAGCCTAAAGTCGCTTATAATAACCTGACTTGGCAACACAGCACAATACGCTCACTGTAACATCAGACGTCGGGTCTCCAGGGAAAACCACCATATGACATCACAGGAGCTTCAGCAGCAGTGGCCAAACCAAACTGGTGTCCAGTGTTCCATCTGCACTGCACACAGCCGACTTATAGATCATGGCTTAAGGTCCTACAAGGCTGTCAAGAAGCCCCTGATTGATGAGAGACAGAGGTCAGCCCGGCGTTGTTGGGCCCAAGCACACAAGTACTGGACAGCCAGAAATTGGAAGAAGATTCTGTGATCAGATGAGTCCACTTATCTTCCTCTTGCTAGTGTGAGGGTATGCAGAAGGCCAGGTGAAGCATTATCTCCAGCATGTACAGTACCTACTGTCAAGCATGATGGAGGCAGTATCATGGTTTGGGGATGCATGAGTGCTGCTGGTATTGGTCATCTCACTGTCTGTGATGGCCCATTGAACTGTGCCAAGTATTGTGCCATCCTTGAAACCCACATGCTCCCTTCTGCATGTGCACTGTTCTGTTGAGGTCAAAATGGGATGTTTCAACAAGATAATGCCCTTTAGCACTCATCCAGGGCCAGTAGAATTTGGCTGCAGGAGCACAGTATCCAGGTCTTAAGAGTGGCCAGCTCAATCCCAGGACATGAGCCCCATTGATAATCTGTGGTGGAATATCAAAAGGTCTGTTTCAAAGCTTAAAACATTTAAACACTTAAAACAATTAAAAGCAGCAATTCAAGAAGAACGGGAAAAGATTACCCCCCATCAATGTGAAAGGCTCGTGGGGAACATGCCAGCCATGATTAGAGCTCTACTGTGTGCTAAAGCAGGACTACAAAAAAAAAACAAAAAACAAAAACAAGATGGCGGTGTGCATGGACACAGCGGCCCCTTCAGGAGACTGCAAGAGTGACAGTTTGGTGTGTCTTGCCTGTCCAACACATTCATTCCGCAAAACTTACAGCCAATGTTGCTAAAATTGAGACTCTTGGCTGTGATTTGGACATGCTATGCCAGCACGGAATATTATCGGAGACTATGCCGGCTGTTCACCAAGAAAGGAGGAAGCGAAAGCACTTTGAACGTAAACAAAAGAGGGGGAATAGAGCCGGGATCCATGCTAGGCTAAAGGTTCACCCCTCCAGACCAGCAGTACTGTTGCTCCTACTCTCCAATGTCCTCTCCCTTGACAACAAGCTGGACGAGCTATGTTTGCTGAGACAAACTCGCAGAGAGAGGAAAGACTGCTGTGTATTTGCTTTCACCGAAACGTGGCTCCGTGACAACATCCCAGACGCAACCATACAGCTGACGGGGATGACATCATTCCGGATGGACAGAGAAGCTGTCAGCTCTGGTAAGAGCCGAGGCGGAGGCCTGTGCATCTATATCAACAAGGACTTGTATATTTATGTCACGTTAGCCTCTAAACAGCGTTCTCAGTTGGCGGAGTTCCTCATTGTGAAATGTTGGCCATTCTACCTGCCAACAGAATTCACCAACATGCTACACACCTCCAAGCACTAATGCTAAAGCTAATGCTAACGAGGCACTGGGATGGCTGCATGATGCCATCAGTGAACGTCTGACTAAATACTCAGGCAACTTTGTAGTGTTTGCAGGGGATTTTAACCACACCAGTTTAAAGACTGTTCTCCCCAAGTTCAAGCAATTTGTGAACCTTAAAACCAGAGGAGAGAACTTTGTGTATACAGACTTCCCTGATGCATACAAAGAAACCTCACACCCCCACCTCGGCTGCTCTGATTATCTTTCTGTTATGCTGGTGCCCGCTTACAAACCCCGACTGAAGCGCAGAAGACCAGTGATAAAACAAGCCAGGATCTGGCCAGAGGGTGCATCCTCAGCACTTCAAGACTGTTTTATGAACACTGATTGGGAAGTTTTCAAGACAGCAGCCTCCCAGGGCAATCAGACTGACATTGAGGAGTATGCTGAGGCCGTGACCAACTACATCGCAAAGTGTAAAGAGGATGTCACTGTAATTAAGACCTTCACTAAACGTGGCAACCAAAAACCTTGGATGACTACAGAGGTGCGCTTGCTGCTAACAGCCCGAGATGCAGCCTTCAGGGTGGGAGACAGGCCTGCTCTTCGCTCAGCCAGGTCTGTGCTCTCAAAAGGGGTCAAGGCATATTTCTTTTAATATGCACAGATTATTTAATTTAATTTACAACCCAGCAAGAAGCTCAGATGACTCTGTGGTTATAGCTTTAGACGCTGAGAAAGCTTTTGACCAGGTTGAATGGCCATATATGTTTGCTGTGTTATCCAGGTTTGGATTTGGTGACTCCTTCATAAATTGGATTAAAATTTTCTGTAAGGAACCTACTGCTTCTGTTTTAACTAATAACAATCTCTCAGTACCGTTTCGACTACACCGTGGCACCCGTCAGGGTGATCCCATTTCTCCTTTTATTTTTGCCTTGATTCTAGAACCTCCTGCAGCTTGGATACGTCTGAATCTTTATATTTTACCAATAATACATGGTGGTACTTCACATAAGATTTCTGCTCATGCAGATGATGTGGTTTTATCTATAACTAAGCCGAAGACATTACTTGATCCTCTGTTACATTTAACCAACGAATTTGGCCTTTTTTCTGGTTATAAAATAAATTGGACGAAAAGTGCGCTTATGCCTTTGTTGGAGGGGGTAGATCTGGATTATCTGAATAGAACACCATTTATAATTGTCACAGATAAATTCGAATGTCTTGGAATAAAAAATTACTCAATTGAAGAAAAACATAGAATTTTGGAATACTTTGCCTATCTCAATGGTAGGGTGAATTAATGCCATTAAAATGATTGTGCTTCCTAGATTTTTATATATTTTTCAGTCAATTCCAGTGTGCATTCCTCAGCTATATTTTCAAAGGTTGGAATTAATTATTTCATCATTTATTTGTTCAGGCAAGGTTCCTAGGATCTCTAAAAAGCATCTCATGAAAAGCAAGTCCAATGGTGGCCTCAGTCTTCCTCATTTTAAGTTATACTATATGGCCGCTCATTTAAATATTTTTTCATATTGGCGAAGATACACTCCTGGAGGTGAACTGATTGGGCAGCCGTCATGGCTATTGATAGAACACGTCTTGTAGTAACTCCTGTCTTCCTGCACTCCTGAATAGTCCAATTAAGGTCAAAAATACACTGTATGACAAGAATCCAATAATTCATAATTCTCTGAAAGTCTGGAACCAGCTCCTGAGGAAGGCACCTAAAATGTATCTAGATGCTCCAATATGTAACAATCATGCCTTTAAACCTGGCTTGGAAGATATGACATTTAATACATGGCGTGAAAGGGGCATTTCTTCCCTTAAAGATTTATATATAGATGGACATCTTGTGTCTTTTCAACAATTGCGAGTCAAATATAATCTTCCAAATTCTCATTTCTTTAGATTTTTACAGGTTCATCATTTCCTCAGAGCTGGTGTCTCACAATATGAATCTATTCTCCAGAACACAGCACTTGATAGTTTTGTCTGTCGAACCATATACTAAAGGTGTTGTTTCCCGTTACTATAATGTTTTATTAACTTCACAAAGTCCATCATCTGAGGCTTTCAGGGTTCATTGGCAGGAAGAACTGGGAGTGGACATCTCAGAGGATATTTGGCAAGATTGTATTAAGAACATATATTGCAGTTCTATTAATGCCAGGCATACTCTTATTCAGTTTAAGGTTATTAATAGATTATATTTTTCCCCCACTAAGTTAAAAAAGATCTACCAGAATGCCCCAGATTTGTGTATCAAATGCTCAACAGATCAGTTGACAGTCTGGACAACATCCCGGGACGTGTGCTCAGAGTCTGCACTGTTGAGCTGGCAGATGTACTGACTGACATCTTTAACATCTCCCTCATTCAGTCCATTGTTCTCAGATGCTTGAAATCATCCACCATAGTTCCAGTGGCAAGGAAATCAATTGTGTCCTGTCTGAATGACTATCACCCTGTCACACCGACACCGATTGTGATGAAGTGTTTTTGAACGGCTCGTCAAACCACACATCACAGTCAGCCTCCCTGCATCGCTTGACCCTCTTCAATTCGCTTACCGTCCCAGCTGCTCCACAGAGGATGCAATATCCACCGCCTTGCACTCTGTCATCACTCATCTGGACCATAAAGACACCTATGACACAATCCTGTACGATGATTTCAGCTCAGCGCTTAATACCATCATCCCCCAGAGACTAATGGAGAACCTCCTCCTACTCTGCCTGGATACCGCCACATGTCTGGACTTTCTGACCGACAGACCCCAGTCTGTCCAGGTAGGAAATAACTTTTCCAGTACCAACACGCTGAGCACCTCCTCAAGGCTGTGTGCTCAGTCCACTGTTGTTTACACTGCTAACACACGACTGTGCAGCCACACAAGAGGGGATCCAGATCATCAATTTCAGTGACTACACCACAGTGCTGGGACTCATTTGGGGGAACAAGAAATCAATGTACAGGGA
This sequence comes from Amphiprion ocellaris, assembly GCF_022539595.1. NCBI lineage: Eukaryota > Metazoa > Chordata > Actinopteri > Pomacentridae > Amphiprion > Amphiprion ocellaris. The sequence continues at coordinate 10,852,375 of NC_072771.1, read as the reverse complement.
TGAAATGAAACACCTAGAGGGCTGGTGCAGAGAGAAAAACCTGCTGCTCAAAGTGAACAAAATGAAGGAGATGATTGTCAACTTCTGGAGGTCACGACCTGAGAATGCTGTCATCAGCATCAGTGGCTGCACAGGAGAGAGAGTGGAGAACATCAAGTTCCTCGGACTGCAGATCTTACAGGACCTGAGCTGGAATAAGAGCACCTCAGCAATCTTAAAACAGTCCCAGCAGATACTGCATTTCCTGAGGAACCTGAAACAAGCCTCTCTCCCCACCAGCATCCTCAGGACTTTCTACAGAGGTGTGGTTGAGAGTGTTCTGACATACTGCATCTCAACATGGTACTCCAGCTGCAGTATGTCAGACAGAATAGCCCTGCAGAGGATAGTCACGGGAGCTGAGAGGGTCATTGGAGTTTCTCTCCCCTCTGTTCAAGAACTTTTCCAGAGCCGCTGCAGGAGCAGGGCACTGAATGTTGTCAGGGATTCCTCACACCCTCTCCACAAACTGTTTGAACTGCTACCATCAGGTAGGTGTTTCAGGAGCATCGGAGGAAAAAACCACTAGACTGATGAACAGCTTCATACCACAGGCAGACAGATTACTAAACTGCTGACCTTGTCTTTAGATACTGGAGAAACGCTATCTCATCGAATATAATTACAATAAAGATTCATTTGATTTGATTTGATTTTGACTTTAATCTGAATGAAATGCTGTGGTAAAAGCCCTACCTCCAACGTCGTAACAAAGCCAAGCAACTCAACTATGTACAACAACATAGGAACTAGGGTGCAGAAAAATGGCACAGTGATACAATGATAAGTGTCTGTAGGCAAAATTAAAGCATAGTGAAGGTTCCTTGCGGATTTAGGGCTGCATTTCTGCAAATGGAGTTGGGAATTTTGTCAGGATTAGTAGTGTGCTCAATACGGACCAATACATGCAGATACTTATCCATTATGCAATACAGTCAGGGAGGCATCTGATTCTCCCCAGATTGATTCTGCAGTGGGACAATGATCCCAAACATGCCAATGTTATTTGGAAGTATCTTCAGTGTAAAGAAGAACAAGAAGTCCTGCAAGTGATCGTATGGCCCCCACAGAGCCCTGGTCTCAATATCATCAAGTCTGTCTGTGATTACATGAAGACAGAGAAAGTTAGTGGTTAATTCTCCAAGACGTTTAGAAAAACCTGCCTGCTGAGTTCCTTCAAATCTGTGTCTAAGTATACCTTCAAGAATTAATGCTTATTTAAGGGCAACGGGTAGGCACACCAAATCTTAATTTGACTTAGATTTTTATTCTGTTTACTGACTTTGTATTTTTTTAATTGATAAATAAAAACAATCACTTTTATCATTTTCTTTGTTCTTCTTTTTATGTTCTTACTTTATAGCATTTCTTTACACATGCCTAAGACTTTTTCACAGTATTGTACATGTCCTGTGAAATCAGAAACCCAAGTGCAGACAGGAAACACAGCAGACCGGATAATCACCGGAGTTCATTTCACAAAGAGTAGACACAGAATGAGCAAATGCAAGCATGGTACACTACCAACCTCTGTAGGAAACTGGAGGGAAAAACTAACCATGAGGTGGAACAAGATACATGACCTGGAAGTGCTTACACTACAGGAGCCTATGAGGGATGATCTACACCAAAGTGATAGTCACTACTGATTATTTAATCAGTAGTGACTATCACTTTGGTGTAGATCATCTGAGAATAAACATACGCTTATTGGAGGGGTGCACACCAAGACCAGGTAATACAGGGCAGGAATAATGAAAAATTTATGTTAGCAGAAAGCCTGCTCAGTGTGCAGAGATGCGCCGGAAGACCTAGAACATCTGTTGTGGGAGTGTCCGGTTGTGGCTCCGTTCACTGAGCGAGTCAGGCATTTTCTGGCAGACTTCCTGTCCTGGGAGGCCACAAATGAGGGGAACTGGCGATGGCACTGGCTGTTCAGGGTCTCGGAGAACGAAAAAGAGGTCAACATAAACCTTGTCAACATAGTGCTTGCCTTGGCAAGACACATAGCAGTCGTGGCGTGGAACTATACCCTGTTTGAAGGGGAAAAAATTAATAGGTGGAGTTTCTTTAGGAGTAGCCTAAAATCACACATTAGGCTGTTCAAAGATCAGGAAGGTTTTGAAAAGGCCTTCATGAGCAGCTCAAAGCTAGTGGTCAAGGTGAAGGGGAAAAAGATTGTCTTCCAGTTTTGAGAATTAGGATAATGTAAACGGGGGGGGGGGGGGGGGTATGTGTTATTGTTTTTCAAGTGTAGTATTGCTTTTGTTGTTTGTTTCTATGTGATATGTTGTAAATATTTTTTTTAATGTTTTTATAGTGAACTTGTATGAGAACTGAAATAATTGTGGAATTTTTTGGGCATTTTTGATAATAAAAGATAAAAAAAAATACGTGACATGGTTAAATGATACAAGGAAAGAGAGTACATTAGCCCAGCAATAGGTAGTAGGAACTGAATGTGAAACACAGTGCAAAACAACAGTAAAATAGAGTACAAGTACAGTTATGAAAAACCTGAATTCAATGTGCAACACACCGTAATGCTACACAAGACAAAAGTACACTAAGCAAACTACAAAATACTCTGAACACTAATTTCTAAAGCTAGTCACGCTCCAATGACTGAGACCATAAAGCGTGAAACAAGCTACTCAGTTGTTAGACAGAGGGAGGTCTGTCTGCAGAAGAGGAATGGAAGACTGGCATGGGGAATTTGACTTGGATGCTGGTTGTGGGTTCAGAGACGAAGATTCAGAGATGAGCCAAAGTCCAGAGGACTAACCCGGGCAGTTTTAATTTGTGACACATGGAACATAGAATGATCACCATGTGCATGCATCGTGGAGGGAAGCTGAGTTGGGCAGCACTGGGGTCTTTTTCAAATAGTCCAACAAAGTGAAGAGCCATCTTTTTGGACTCACCCTTAAGAGGAGGTCTTTAACATAAAGCCATAGCTTCTGACCAGGGGAATACACTGGAGCTGGGGAGAGACAACAGTTTGTTGTTGTCTGCATCTTTTATGATGACTAAAGAAGGGCAGCCCGAGCATGTTTCTAGGTCCTTTCCCAGTGTGCCAGAAAGGTTTGGACCAAAGGGATGGGGACCTCTTATTCCTGGGACGGAAAGACCGGAGATTTGTACTCCAGAGAGCACTGGAAGGGGGATAAACCAGAAGAATAATTAGTGAGGGAGTTGTGTGCATACTCCACCCATGGCAATTGGAAACTCCAGGAGGAAGGATTTTCTGTGGTGATTACAGCGATGGAGGATCTTGACTGACTTGCTATGGCTGGCCATTGGACTGTGGGTGAAAACCAGAGGTTAAGCTGACCGTGGCATCAAGAGCAGTAGAGAAGGTCTTCCACACTTGTGAGGCAAAGTGACGACCCCTGTTGGAAATGATATCAATGGGGATACCATGTAGACAGAAAACTTGATGAACCATAATTTCAGGATTTTATTTAGTGGAAGGGAGTTTGAGAAGGGCTATGAAATGAGCAGATTTCAAAAGTGGACATCTATGGTAAATGGTAAATAGTCTGCACTTACATAGTGAGTGGTACTCAGAGTGCTTTACAATGTGTTTTGCATTCACACACCAGTGGTGACAGAGCTTCCATGCAATGTGCCTGCCTGCCACTTCAGCATGTGGTGTGGCCAGGGCTTGAACCGCAACCTGCAATCAGTGGAAAACCCTGAGCCACAGCCGCCCCTATGGTGGTGTTATCATTGGAAGGAGGCAGACCAGTCATGAAGCCTAGGACAATGTGGGACCATGGTCACTTGGGAATGGGAAGAGTTTGCACGAGACCGGAACTGGGTTACTTGCAAGTGTTGTTCCAGACACAGATGGAGCAGGGAGTGGTAAATTCTCTGGTGTCCTTCCCCATCAACAGCCACCAGAATTCAGGGTTCAAATGGATTCAGGATGGCAGGTCAGACGGAAGGAGTGAGTCCACTGAAGGACCTGAGAATGGAGTCTGGAACAAGTAACAGGTTAAGAGGGCTGGTACCTGGGTTTGTTGTTGGGAGTGGGCTTGTCAGACCGGAGACTTACAGGAACCAGGTTGGTCTGTCAGGATGAAGTTGAATCATCCAAAGAAAAAAGCCCACTGAGCTTGGTGGGAGTTCTGCCGCTTGGTGGTTTGAATGTAGGCCAGGTTCTTATGGTCAGTCCAATTTATGAAAGGTTGATCTGCCCTCTCCAGCCAGTGTCTCCATTCCTCCAGGGCAAACTTAATTGCTAGCAACTCTAAGTTTCCGATATCATCATTGCCTTTAGATGGTGAGAGTCTCCTGGAGAAGAAGGGGTGAAATTTGTTGTTCTTTTGTGATCGTTGGGACAGAACTGCTCCCACTGCAGTGTCAGAGATGTTAACTTAGCACCAATATCTCTCAGCCTGCAAACAGATTCCATCCCTAAATCTCCCCAGACTTGGCGCCTCAACATCTCTCTACTCAAAGGCCCAGAACTTGATTGAGTAATAAGGAAGGAGTGGGCAGACGTTCTGAAAAACAATGAATCTAATGATTTATCTCCATCTTTACTTTGGGAAACTGGAAAGGCCGTAATCAGAGGTAAAATAACATCGTACTCCTCATACAAGAAAAAAAAAGGATCTACAAACAGAGAAAGAAATTGAAGAAAAAATGAAACAACTTACAGAGAATTATGCGATAAATCCAAGTGATCAATTATGGTCCAAACTACAAAATGCAAAACTAAACCTCGATAATATCCTATCCAAGGAAACAGAGTTTTTATTACAACAACTAAGATATAGTGATTTTGAACACAATAATAAATCAGGAAAATTTCTGGCGAACCAACTCCAGCGCAATAAAGAAAAATCCTTCAAAACAGCAATTCAGGATCCCTCAGGAAAATACACTCACTCACCTCAGGAAATTAACCAGACCTTCTATAATTATTACCGGAGTTTATACTCAGCAACAGTTAACCCAAACAAAGAAGATATTCATAATTTCCTTGACAATCTAAACATGCCCGAACTAACGTCAAATTACAGAGACATATTAGATGCTCCATTGACTATCAAAGAATTACAATGTGCATTAGAGAGTATGCCAGCAGGCAAGGCACCTGGTCCTGATGGTTTTCCTGCTGAATTTCTTAAACATTTCTGGTCAATGTTAGCACTCCTTTTCTTCAGGACAGTGACAGAGACTAAAAATAATGGTTATATCAGTCCGCACACGAATACAGCTGCAATTAAATTATTATTGAAACCAGACAAAGATCCTATGCTTCCCTCCAGCTATCGACCTCTGTCACTAATCAACACCAATATCAAAAATATCTCAAAAGCTCTCGCCTCCAGGCTGGAGAAAATCATCCCGTCAATAATTTGCTGCGATCAAACAGGATTCATAAATGGCCGACACTCCACCAACAATATCAGAAGACTTCTAAATCTAATCTCTTTGATGCAACGCCACAACAAAGAAGCTATTGTTATGTCACTGGATGCAGAAAAAGCCTTTGACAAAGTTAATTGGTCCTTTCTCTTCGCTGTGCTCCACAAATTTGGCTTCGGAGAATCGTTTATCCAGTGGGTATCAGCTCTGTACAACTCACCCAAGGCTACAGTCACCACTAATGGGATCACTTCACAAAGCTTCAGTCTGCAAAGGGGAACAAGAAAGGGATGCCCACTCTCTCCGTTATTGTTTGCGATCTTTATCAAACCATTAGCAACAGCTGTACGTCAGAACACTGATATCAAAGGTATCTGCGCTCTGGAGTCTGAACATAAAATTAACCTATACGCAGATGACATTTTACTTTATCTACAAGAACGCAAAACCTCAGTAAAGGAAGTATTTAACCTCATCGCAACCTTCTCGCGTCTTTCAGACTACTCCGTCAACTGGTCAAAATCAATTATATTACCTTTAACAGAAAACTCGTGGAATCCCGCAGTCCAAAACTCGCATTATTCTTTTCCTACTGGCAACATCAGATATCTGGGCATAAATATTTCCTCCAAACTCTCAGAACTAGTTCACCTGAACTTCACTCCACTTTTGGACAAAGTCTGTGATGATCTGAGGCATTGGAACAACCTCCCCATCTCCCTTTTGGGACAAATAGCTACAGTCAAAATGAAAATATTACCTAAAATCAGGTCTCTCTTCTCCATGATTCCATTTAAACCCACATCAAAGTGGTTCCAATCGTTAGACTCTGCTATTGGTAAATTCTACTCAAAGAATAAAAAGGCTAAAATCAGTTTGACTACCCTCCAGAAGAATAAACCCGAAGGGGGACTGGAGGCTCCCAACTTCATGTATTATTATTTAGCCAACCAAATACAATATCTCACCAAATGGCTATATCCACATGAAGAGTATAACTCCTGGCTGGAACTAGAACAGTTAGATTGTAACCAGATCAAAATCTCTGATCTTCCCTTTATAACTTCTGCCCTTAAACATCACTCCTGCTTCAAGAATCCTATGATCGCTTCCACCTTGTCTGCTTGGTGGAAAACACTGGAAGTCACAGGCTCCCAATTAAAACCCAGTATAGTCTCCTCAATCTGGCACAACCCTGATTTTGCAAACAACAAAATAGCTCTTTATTTCAGCACATGGGCAGAGAGAGGAGTGATGATAACATATTTAGGTGGCTCGGGCCCCTCTGCCTGGGGGTGGGTGTCTCCAGTGTCTCTCCCTTTGAGCCCTGGGTCTGCTGGGTCTGTGCGCTCTCCCGGGGCCTTGGGGGTAGCGGCGGCTGGTCTCTTCTGGGGCGCCCTGGCTGGCCCTGGGGTTTGGGGTGGGTCGGTCCTTCCATCGCTCCCCTGTCACTTCTCCTGCCTGGCCGCTCGTCCTCACCCCTCTCCCTCCCCTGGGGTGGCCTGGGGCCCTCCGCTGCCTGGGGGTCTGGCATGGGGGCCGGGTGGTCTCTCTGGGGGGGTGGCTCTGGCTCATCTGGGCACAGGCCTTGGCACTTGCCTGTGTGCCGCCACTAGAGAGCAGTTTCTGCTGGCTGGGGGCTTCTGTCCGGGCCCGGTGCTGTCCTGGGGTGTGGTGGGGTGGGTGGGGTCTCGGTGATGCTGCAGGGTGGGCGCCCTGCATCCTGGACGTGCCGGCTCTGGGGTGGGCGTGGGGGCTCATGGCCCTTGCTTCCTGGTGGTGTGGCCTGGTCCTCCCTCCGGGGCAGGGTGCTGCGTGCGGCTGGCCCGTGGTGGGGCTATGGTTTCTGCCGGGACGTTGCTCTGGCGCTGCGACTTCCGGGGGTTGTGGTGCTGCCTGGGCCGGTCGGGTTCATGTGGACCCACCTCAGCCTCTTGCCTCCGGGCTCTGGGGGCCCTCTGCATCAGTACCGGTGATCTTACTACCTGTCTCCCCCAATGATCCACACCAGACTGCCTCTTACTGTGCACTTCACATATTTCACACGTCACTGTATATAGCTACTCTTAGGCACATATAGGGACACGACAGTTAGGGCCCCGAGAGCAGGTGGGGGCGGGAACGATGTGCTCTGTGGTGGGGCGGACGGCAGGGCTTTACGGCCTTGTCTCTTCCCCATCACCCTCTTTTTTGCCTTCCCTGCTCTCTAATTTCTTTTCTTTTTAATGCAACACACACACTCACACCTTGGGGGTAGGTCTGGGATGGCTCGGGGATCTTGGGTCAGTGGTCGGTGGGTTTGGTGGGGGCTGGGGTGGGCGGGGTTGGGGTTTGGGTGTCGGGTGGGACCTCGTGCCCTGGGCCGCCTGGGTCGGTCTTGGCGCGCTGGGGGTGTTGGTAGCACCCTCTCGTTCTCTGGGTCCGCGTGGTTCACGGTGGCCCCGGTGGCTCTCTGGGGGTGCCGCCCTGTGGCTCCTGCAGCCCACGGGGAAGGGGTGCTGTGTTGGCTTGGCCCTGCCTTGCCGTGATTGCTGTTCTGGGCTTCGGGGTCCTTCACACTTGCATGTTTGATCAGGTCTCGCCCGCTCCTGCCGAGTCCCATTGTCAGCGAATGATGGGAGCTGCCAGAATGTGCTGAGAATCTCTCCAGAGTCTCTACCCTAAAATCATTCTCTCTTTCACTAGTATCCTCTTTCGGCCTATTCTATTCTATACTGTCAAGACATCCACAATTATGGTGCTCAGTACCGTTTGTTTAATTATTTATTGAATCTTTTTCTTTTGTGTTCTTTTTTTTGGTTTTTGTTTTTTTTCCTGTTTTATTGATGGGCAGTTAGTAGTTGGGAATAACACACCACATCATTTCATTTCATTTCATTTATTCATTTATTTTTAAAATGGGACAATTCATATTGATGTACATTTTCATGTAAATACGATAGATTGTAGCCATACAGCTAATTTCCGTCTCGCATCACACTCTAATTGTAATAGCACTGCCTGTTAGTTTCTCTCCCTGTTCGTTCTGTTCATCCTTTCCAGTCTTTGTTTCCCCCACACATCACTGAGGTGTAGCACTGCCCTCCCTGGCTCATAATAGGGAATTCTAATAAAGAATGTCTGCTTAGCCTTCAGGGATGGCTGGTGATGGTCACACACATACACTAAATATTAAAATATTTGGCTGCAAGACTAAAATATGCATCAATCTCATATAATGTTGACACCTCTTTTGTGGAGTTAAACAATGAGAATAAATGCAGACAAAGAAGAAGAAAAAAGAGATGTTAACTTCCACTATGAATTGGAGTGCAGGGTGGAGACAGAGACAATATGGAGCTGAGGTCTTAAAAGGCTTTATGGGCTTCTGGGGTCCAAGGAAAAGGTCTGAAGGTGGAGGTCAGGACATTCAGGGGAGCAGCGACTTTGTTATAATCTCTGGTCAAATGACAGTAGAAGTTGGCAAACCCCAGGAAATGCTGCAATTACTTATGGCTCTTTTGGCTCTTCGGCTGCGGCCAATCCTTGACGGTGGTGAGTTTTGCTGGGTCCATCCTTACCTCCTCCTTGGAGATTATGTAGTCTAGAAAAGAGGGTTGAGCCAAGAAATTCCCATTTCTCAGCATAGACTCCTGTACTTTGCTGTGCAACCTTTGTAGGAAAGTGGGGAAATAACCCAAACATGAGGTAAGACAAGACAAGACACATGACCCAGAAGTGCTAGTGCTGCAGGAGCCTATGAGAGACAAGCTACAGAAGATCGATACAAGTGACAATCACTACTGATTAAATGCTGAAAATAAACATACACTTATTGGGGGGGTACTGACCAAGACCAAGTAATACAGGACATGGACCAATGACAGGAATAGATTAACCATTTTTAGTATGCAGAAATTCAGGAACTGAATGTGCGACATGGTGAAATGCTACACTAGAACACTATGCACAAGCACAACTAGGAAAAGTCAGGAACTGAAAGCGGCACGGCACAATGCTACACAAGACAAAAGTCCTCTAAGAAAACTACACAATATCATGAACTCTCCTAAAATTAGTATGTTGCAGTGAATAAGAGCATAAGGTGTGTAATGAGCTAGTCTATTCAGCTGTCACTCCAGCATTTCGCGGACTTTTTTCGAGATTGTTGCGGCTGTAAATGATTGAATTCATGGCAGCTTTTCTAAAAAATTGCGATGTAAATTGCAGTGTTTTAAACTTATTTGTTGCGATGAAATTGTGGGAGACAGTGACAAATGCTAAAAAGTTGCATTTTTTCAGCTTTTAGAACGTTTCAACGTTGTAACTGACTACGTTTATTTTGAAATTAATTCTTTAATGCAACTCTAACCCATTTACACAAAAAGAGAGAGCGCAGTACTCCACCAAGACTGTTCATTCCCTGACTTTGCACTGAACACAGGCGTGTGTTATGCATGTGTACATACCAAATAGCATGATGTAAATATGTAGCGGGAGGCGGGAATTGATGGGACTCAGAAACACCCCCACAATTTAATCAATTGTTCCTTGTATCATTTGCGATACATCCACAGTGGTGGATTTGTAGTAGGATCGCAATGATGTGATTGTCAGCAGGCCACTGAGGTAGTGTTCACTTGTTGCCATGGTTACCATGCCACTATCAGATGCCATGCCGCTATCTCAATGGGAAATCCTTAACAAATCCGTGGGTCCAGACTTTAAGCCGTATCCATGCCAAAATTGAATCACTTGTTCCTTGTGTCATTTCTCACTTTCCCTGACAATTTCATCCAAATCCTTTAGTCCATTTTTGAGTAATGTTGCTAGCAGAGGAATGATTTACATATGCCGATCGTACATATGGTGGAGTAATTGCTCTAAATTACCTTCATTCTTTCAGTGCTCCAACAGATCTGGATGCAACAGTTTCCATCACGGTGATTTGTCTGGTCTGTGATCCACTCATTTCAGCCATTCTCCTAATATGTTTCGTGGTAGAAAAGTGTTTATCAATCGATGACTTTTTTTTTTTTTTTTTTTTTGAATTCCGCCACAATATTGCACGGGTGTAAAACAGTTTACTTCCACTTTGGTGAAGAACATCAGGGAATTAATTGTTTTGCACAGTCTTCAGCGATAATTTTTGTTGGTACATGAGAGACATTAGAATGGGACATGTCTGCATTTTCAAACCAAAGACAAGGAAGTGAATTCGGTGACGTACGTACATTATGTTTGGGCTGGGGACTGCTATGATTGGTGGAACTCACAGGAGGCTGGCCAGAATTGCGGAAAAGTTGCGGTGATTGGACAAAATTGCAAGGTCTCGCAGAATTCGCAGAGACTGGTTGAATTTGCGTGAATTTGCGCGATTGCAACATCACGAATTCCTTGAGGGACTGATTTAGCAGGCAAGCAGAGGTAGGGAGAGCGGTCACGGGGGTCTGTGGATGGAGAAGGAATGGAACCAGGGCGTGGGGCAGTTCGAGCTTGGATGCTAATTGTGGGCCCAGAGACGCTGGTTCAAAGAGGAGTTGAGGTCCAGACTGGTGGCATGTGTGTCAGAGGGAATAGCGGGAGGAGATTCCACGCAGGGAGCAGAAAGCAGGTTAAATGAGAACAGAATAGTTTGGCCTGAGCTGACTGACTGTTGTTTCATCAACAGTCCTGCGTCGAATAGTGAGATGAGCCCATCTTTTATGGTAGGCAGAGTGGTGATAAATGATAGGTAAGTCACTCCCTGGTGCAGATGTCGTCACTCAGATGGTTATTCATTCGAAGCAACACATACACACATATATATCTGAGATCCACCAACTAAGCAGAGGATGAGGGCATGATAGTTCAAATATACACTGTTGCACACTCTAATATTCTGTTGAACTGCCTTTAGCTTTGAGCATGGCACTCATTCGCTGTGGCATTGTTTCGATAAGCTTCTTCAATGTCACAGCATTTATTTCCGTACAGAAATGCATAAATTTTTCACCAAGATCTTATATTGATGATGGGAGAGTTGGACCACTGCGCAAAGTCTTCTCCAGCACATTCCAAAGATTCTACTTTGAGATGAGGTCTGGACTCTACGGAGGCCAGTTCATATGTGAAAATGAAGTCTCATGTGCCTGAACCATTCATTTACAATGTGAGGCCAACCCCAGATCAAAACCCTTCTTTTGGAACCTCCTGGATGAAATGCTGATGCGAGAAATGGAGAAATGTTGGTAGGCTGGCCACTCCTGGGACGGTTCATCACTGTTCCATGCTTCCTCCATTTATGGATAATGTCTCTCACTGTGGTTCTCTGGAGTCCCAGATCCTTAGCAATGGCTTTGTAACCTTTTCCAGACTGATAAATGCCAATGACTTTGTTTCACATCTTTTCATGAATCTCTTTAGAACATGGCATCATGTGCTGCTTTTTGAGACCCTTTAGCTACTTCACAATGGCAGACAGGTTCTACTTAAGTGATTTTTAGGTTGAACAGGCCTGGCAGTAATCATATGTGTGTGTGCCTGGTGAGAGTGAACCCAATTACCAAATGACTTGGGTAATTTGATAGACTGGTAGCTAAGGGGCAAGTACATTTTTCACATTCATTTTTCCTTCAATAAATATAAAAAATATTTTAAAATTGCATTTTGTGTTTTTTTCTGTTATCTTTGTCTTATATTAAAATTAGTTTGATAATGTAAAACTTTTAGAACATTTACATATCTGTAGAGGGCCAAAGACTTTTTCCACAGCATTTCTGTTCAACAAGCCTGGCAGTAATCATATGTTTGTGTGGCTTTTGAGACTGAACCCAATTGCCAAATGAATTTGGTCATGATAGACTGGTAGTTAATAGGGGCAATTACTTTCATGTAAATTAAGATGGGCTGAACAGCAATCATTATTGAAAAACTGCATTTTGTGTTTTCTTGGGTTATCCTTGTATAATATTACAATTAATTTGATGATCTGGAACATTTAAGAGTGACAGATATGCAAAAATGGAAGATTTCTGTAGGGGCAAATACTTTCGCATAGCACTGATATATACTGATATACACTCCCCTTGAAAAGTTTTGGAACAGTAAGGCCAATTCCTTTATTTTTGCTATAGACTGAAAACGTTTGGTTTTGACATCAAACCACGAGTATGAGACAAGAGATCAACATTTCAGCTTTTGCTTCACAGTATTTCAGTGTTGAACTACTTTGAAAAGGTGATGTGGTCTCCACTAAACACATCTACTGTTATTGTGGACAAACAACTCCGTCTTTGATTCACCTGTTCAGAACACATTATTCCAAGAGCCTTGTATGTCCATATTAAAACTTCAGTTTTGCTTGAATGTTCCTTTTGGACAGCAAGGGCTTTTTCCAAGCACACCTCCCATGCTGCTAAAATTTATGCATTCTTTTCCAGAATGTAAAGGAAGCACTTTGACACCAACAGCTGCACAGTTACCTGCACATCCTGTAATGAAATGCTGGGATTCTTGGAGACCCCTTGTGCATCAAATGATTTGATGTGAGCTGAATTTTCTGGGACAGTCAGCCCTGGACAAACTAGCAGCTGTTTGAAATCTATATTACTTTTAGGATTTTCTTCTGAATAAAATGATTTTAGATGATTTGGAGTTCTTTTTAAATTGCCAGACTCACAGGCATCCACAAGCTTTTTCCTGAAGGCACTTTAGATTTCAGAGTGATGACAAGACACACTTCAAGATGAAAGGGAACAGCAGAGCCTAGATGTATGAGGTTTAAATACAACAGGCTGTACCTGTCACCCAGGAAGTTTTAATTACTTGCCCATAATCTGGAATCCACTGATTCTCTTTTCATTGATATAAAAAGTGTGGTAAATGTACAATTTTATTTGACTAAAAGTATTTTTTTTTTTTTAAATCAGAATGTTAATTTTATGTGTAATTTTTTAAAAATCTACTATCGGTTTCAAACTACTTTGAAGAGGACGAAGCGTTATGTTGTCCAAACGTGTCAAAAAAGACAACAATTTCCATTGTATGTACTTATTTTTTCTTTTTACATCTGTATTGCAGTAGGCACTTCGCAGTTACAATACTAACATAGGCATATCTGAAATAACACTGAATTAATTTTTACCACACTAATATTGGTCATCTAGTGCGCAGAGTGTGTTTTACCTTCAAAAGTTCGATTCCACATGCGTGATGTGATCTCTGTTCCATTCTTCTTGCTGTATCCACTTTTCATGGCTTCATGCAAGGCAATGGCATACAGCAACATGGCATCATGGAATCCCTCAACAAACATGTTGACCTGACATTAAACATACAGGCATTAAGGGAAATTATTGTAAATCTTGTACTATAGCTGCCGAATTCTGAAATATCACTGCACAATGTCTGTTTAGGATAGTTTCTAACAAAGCTTTGCAAAACTCTACCTTTGGAAGAATTCAGAAATAATACACAGTAACACACACTTGGCACTATCAGTAGTGGTAAAGTGGTCAATACCTAGCCGTCTAATTTTCTCAGCACATCCTAGATAAAACAGGCAGTTTTGGGGGATAAAAAATTAACGGGGCATAGGTTTCCATTGTCTTTCTATCTTTTCTTCCCTGAACCATATGGTAAAAAGTTTTAAAGTTTAGCACACTGAGTGGGTACAGTACATTCATTTTCTTTCATCAAGATTAATGAGTGCTCCTGAAGTACTCTGTGCTGTCTTTAACTTTGTTCAAATAAATTAGCTGTTTAACTAACTTTACTGTGAATCAACTGCAGCACTGACATCCATTTTAGCCACAGGCAATACTAGAAAGCAAAGAAAGCAGAGAACCGTGCATCCTGTTCACATCAGTCACTGACAGAATAATCTATAAATCCCTCATAACTTTATAAATATGATGTTTCAAGCTTACGTTATAGCTTCAGGTTATGAACATTAACTAAGCTGACACTCAAAACTGTTTCTGTCCTCTCAGACCAAACATGATGATTCATTGTACCTCTGCAAAAATTTGCATGCTTGATTTTCTTAAGTGTTTGTCATGAAGCAATGTGTTGATCTATGAAAACCAAACTTGGTACATGAACATGGCATCCAATTTTGAGAGAGCAAAAAAACAACAACAACAAAAAACCAAATAAACAAACTAAGACAGTTACTGGGCATTTCAGTAACTGTTGATGTGTTTGCCTCAAACCATTCTTGCATCTGATAACAGAGTGGGGCATCCCAAGGGCAAAATACTGTCAGCTTGTCAGTTTATGTCAGCCTAATTGATGCAACTTCCATATTGGAATTTAGGGTTAGTCTTAGGTTTACAAATTTTCATACATGAAAAAAGTCAGTGACAATGCCTCAAACAGGAATTGAGTTCATATCCCAGTGACTGTTTCATGTACTCACACCAAACCTGAGATAGGTGAGGTTGTCCTAAAAAATTGTCATGACACATCATTTGAATACTGGGTGCATTGCATTAAGCAGAATACTGTTTTGTCTGATACTATCAGTAGCTTATAAATTCAACCAGTTTTAGTAATTGTATTGCATTTAATCAAATACCTAAAAGAGTTTTTCTTGGCCATAAACATTGTCAAATATCAAAAGTTACATGCTAATACAGACCTTTGAAGCAACCAAGCAACACTATTATTCTGATGTGACATCATATATACTATATTGCCAAAAGTATTCGCTCACCCATCCAAATAATCAGAATCAGGTGTTCCAATCACTTCCATGGCCACAGGTGTATAAAATCAAGCACCTAGGCATGCAGACTGCTTTTACAAACATTTGTGAAAGAATGGGTCGCTCTCAGGAGCTCAGTGAATTCCAGTGTGGAACTGTGATAGGATGCCACCTGTGCAACAAATCCAGTCGTGACATTTCCTCACTCCTAAATATTCCACAGTCAACTGCCAGCTGTATTATAAGAAAGTGGAAGTGTGTGGGAACGACAGCAACTCAGCCACCAAGTGGTAGGCCATGTAAACTGACGTAGTGGGGTCAACGGATGCTGAGGCACATAGTGCCAAGAGGTCACCAACTTTCTGCAGAGTCAATCGCTACAGACCTTCAAACTTCATGTGGCCTTCAGATTAGCTCAAGAACAGTGCTTCAGCAGAGAGCTTCATGGAATGGGTTTCCATGGCTGAGCAGCTGCATCCAAGCCATACATCACCAAGTGCAATGCAAAGCGTGGGATGCAGTGGTGTAAAGCACGCCGCCACTGGACTCTGGAGCAGTGGAGATGCATTCTCTGGAGTGACCAATCACGTTTCTCCATCTGGCAATCTGATGGATGAGTCTGGGTTTGGCGGTTGCCAGGAGAACCATACTTGTCGGACTGCATTGTGCCAAGTGTAAAGTTTGGTGGAGGGGGGATTATGGTGTGGGGTTGTTTTTCAGGAGCTGGGCTTGGTCCCTTAGTTCCAGTGAAAGGAACTCTGAATGCTTCAGCATACCAAGACATTTTGGACAATTCCATGCTCCCAACTTTGTGGGAACAGTTTGGAGCTGGCCCCTTCCTCTTCCAACATGACTGTGCACCAGTGCACAAAGCAAGGTCCATAAAGACATGGATGACAGAGTCTGGTGTGGATGGACTTGACTGGCCTGCACAGAGTCCTGACCTCAACCCGACAGAACACCTTTGGGATGAATTAGAGCGGAGATTGAGAGCCAAGCCTTCTGGTCCAACATCAGTGTGTGACCTCACAAATGCGCTTCTGGAAGAATGGTCAAAAATTCCCATAAACACACTCCTAAACCTTGTGGACAGCCTTCCCAGAAGACCTGAAGCTGTTATAGCTGCAAAAGGTGGACCGACATCACATTGAACCCTATGGATTAGGAATGGGATGTCACTTACGTTCATATGCAAGTCAAGGCAGGTGAGCGAATACTTTTGGCAAAATAGTGTATCACTTACACCCAGTATTTGGTCAACTGACAACTTGCCATCCATGCTGATAACCAGATCAGATCAAGCTGCAATGCCACACATCTTGTAGTTATATTTATGTAGCAGTTTAATGCTGCCAGAGCTATATTCTGGCAATATAGCTCGGGTTAATTATATACATTCATAAGTAAATTTAAAATTCTTTCATTTATGTATAGAATTAAATAACTAGCTAAGATAAACTGTATTTATTGACAACTGACTTAAAATTAAAGTTTAATGGGTGGCACTACTGAAGAGGATATTCATACCAAGAAATCAACATGGTCAACAGGAGAGCTCACTGCCAATTCTATTTCTTAGTGAGGCTCCTGTCATTTAAGCAATGTAATATGGTGCACAGGGGGTGTGAGGCAGGGTACGCCTTGAACAGGCTGTCATCACTGGATGAACACGAAGAGATAAACAATCATGCACACTCTGCTTGCAAGTAGGGCCAACTTTGAATTACCAATGAACCTATCATGTATGTGTCTGAACTCTGGGAGGAAGGTGAAGCATATGGAGAAAATTCATGCAGGCGCAGTAAGAACATGCAAGCTACACACAGAAAGACCCCAACCAACACATTGTGAGATAACTGTTCCAGTCATTGTTCCACTGTGCCATTCTGTG
Organism: Amphiprion ocellaris; assembly: GCF_022539595.1. Classification (NCBI taxonomy): domain Eukaryota; kingdom Metazoa; phylum Chordata; class Actinopteri; family Pomacentridae; genus Amphiprion; species Amphiprion ocellaris. The sequence goes on along the minus strand of NC_072771.1, from coordinate 10,835,396 downwards.
CATTTAATTAACATTTTACATTTTCTGCTGCCTACCTTATGATGAGGTTAGAGCTTCAGCCATGAACATTAATGAAGCTGTCACTCAAAACTGTTTCTGCCCTCTCAGATCAAACATGAATTATTTGTACCCCTCAGTAGGGGACAGATGGCTGCAATATTGCATGAGTTTTGTCTATTTGTAAAAGATTTGTAAAGAGATCTGATAGTGATTCACATTGAAGTACTATCGAACATAAGTTATGTACTGAAGAAGTACAATGACTGAACAGAGTCTAACTCTGTTAAAGTGCTGTTCAAATTCATGGGTCATTCCCACATTTTTCATTTTTTATATTCCCATCGACTCAGCTTTAAACCACACATACTTCCTCACTTAGCTGCTTCTGCAATTCCTCATACATCAGTCAGTTCTAATAAGATGTGTTCAACACTATGAAAATTGGTTGTTTAATGTGAGATTGACATACATACGTACATTTCCACAATCTTTGCAGTCATTCAGCCCAGCTTTTTCAATGGATTTTGTCATTTCGATAAGGAAATTCTCAAACTCAGGCTTGACTGTCCTGAGCAGTGTCACGGTGTTCAGAGAAGCATAGGCTTGCCTCGCATCGTTGTCGTATTTATCTCCTCTCTTCCATGAGCCATTCCCTAGAGTTTAATTTAAAAGGGACAAAACAAGATAAATTTCCACACATATCTGACAAACTTTATTGTTTGGTCAAAGATCCTTGCTTGTGTTGTATCTACTCTCAAATGTACGTTGCTTTGGATAATAATGTCTGCTAAGTGAAACTGTAGAATTGTATAATTGTAGACAAAATCAGTTTGAGAAATAATCATCCCTACAGCTAAACTGAATACACTGGCCGACTGGCGAGGTAAGTAGCTACAGAACAGCGCTTATTGAACAGAGGCCTTTAGGAGGAAGGCACATCATTTTAGGAATGTATCTTATTAATGTTAAAATGTAAGGAGGACAACAGTAAAAGTGGGGGTATAGGGAGGTTAACTGGCATGAAACATGTCTGACTTCGACAAAAGATTGTTATACAGAAAAGCTGTTAACCAACAGCAACCTCTTTACACCTCTGAGACACAGAACAGCATTATCATTCACTTAGAGTTGGAGTTTGTGTCCATTTGATGAATGTATGTCTAATATTCAGTCTTTGCTTCTGTTTTGTCTTTGCTAACTTAAGATCTCACCAACTAGATATGCATCTAAATCTCATATTTAAATTAAGACATGCAAAACAAATATCCAAAACACCACATGGTTATGGACTGCCAGTCGTCATTTTCAAATTCTAAAAATGTTTGAAGTCTTTGACTTGCATCGTCAATACAGAGAAAGCTTATTATTCTAGGAAGACTGCAAATATGGAAAATAATAATTCAGTTTGTTAAATACAATTAATTAAATTAAATGTGATGTTAACTTACCATAAGAGGAGGAATTGAAGAGCTCAACATTAAAAAACATATAATTGCCACTAGTTAACTGTCGTCTGTGTGCAGCCAGCATAATCTCTCGTATTTTGTCCGCTCCCATGCACATGATCATCACTGCAGGAAAATCACACAGAGACAAACAGAGTCAGCAATGCTTAAATACCATAAAATACAAAACTTAGTAAGAACAATGTTTAGTGGGTAACTCATCAAACAGTGTTCATACAGACCATGGAAAATTAACAAAGAAGGGTGGACAATCTGAATTTACATAGTGCTTTTCTATCTTGGTGGCACTCAAAGCGATTTACAATGTTTATTCTCTCTCTTAATTCCTAATGGAGTTAGGGGTGATTTCAATATTACCTGTCCTGGTGAACAGTTTCAATCCCGCCCAGAATGTATGTCTGTGGGTCATTTTTCATCCCAACCCAGCATTAACTCTAGCCATTATGAGCCTTAGGATGAGATATTCCTGTAGTTTAAATCTCATCCAGTGTCACACTTAATTTCAAACAGGGGTTCAATGTTTTTTTCTGTGGGAAAAGCTGCATGATGGAAACATGTTAATGCAAACATAGCTTCATATCTTTGCCTTTGGTTTTTTGATTTTTCCTGCTATTAAATATCATGTCCTGTAAATTTCAATGGTTAAAATGCTGCCCTGTACTATGAGTTTTAATTAACAACAAGCCAGACAATATTTAATTTTCTACCCTTGCAGGACGTGATCCTACTGTCAGCAAGAACAGTCCGTCAAAAGTTACGCAGAGAGCAAAATTATAGAATGGTAGCAGAGCATAAACCTGTCAGTATAAAAATGAATGTATATTTGAAAGTCCAGTAGATGTGGAAAACAGTGATATGTTCAGATAAGTCATCTCTTACACTGTTCTCACAGGCAGGATGACAATGTCCCCATCCATTGGGCTGAGGGTTGACAGAATGGTTTGATGGTTAAAAAAAAAAATTGAAAATCATATGCCATGCCCTTTACAGTCACCAGATCTCAACATAACTGAACATCTATGGGAGATATTGAATCAATGTATTAGACAGCACTCTTTTGCCATGATCAAATTACCAAATGAAGGAATATCTTTTGGAAGAATAGTGTTCCATCCTTCCTGTAGAGTTCTAGAGTTTAGAGAGAGCATAGAAACACTGCAGCTGGTCTGGCAATACATGGCGGACCAGCACCTTATTAAAACCCTTTCTGTTGGTTTTTCCTTGAATTGTGTCACAGATTATGTCTGCAGATGAGATATATAATGCCACTGTATGTTCAAGGTCCACCTTGGAGTCTACTGCAAGTTGAATTTGCTCCACAACTCTAGAGGAGCGTACCTAAGGGGTATTCTGATCAGATGCTAAATCACCTCAGCTTGCACTTTTCAAGACAACAAAGGAACAGCTGCTTTACTCCAAGTTCCCTCCAGATGTTCAAGCTCCAGTTTCTAAGACTGAACTCCCCACTTGCGGGAACTCATTTTATCCTTTTACATACCCAATCTCATTCTAATGTGAGGGTCTGAAAGCAGATCAAATGGGAAATCGAAAGTTATACAGCTCCTTTTGCAACTCCTTCAAAGCTGTAACTCCTTCAAGCAGCAAACCAACCACCATTTACCAACAAAAAAACATGGCCTCAGATTTGGTGCTTACTCCCCCCAGCTTCTTCACACTCTACAAAGCAACTAGATGTTTTGATGGTCACAGTTTGATAAAGCCAACAGAACCACATTGTCTGAAAAGTGCAAAGAAGCATTTCCGAGATGCCCAAACCGTACATTTTCTTCTCTCCACATGCCTCTGAAACATGAGCACAACCCCATAACACATTCTACTACATTTTAATGCAATCTGTCTGTGAGAGGAATTAATTAAAATTCAACTCTGAGTACACATGATTCATAGAGGAGAAAGGCTACAGAGTTCAGTGATTCAATTGATTTCACGCCAACTCCTCATATTCATGAATTTTGCAGACAAGTACATTAAACTGAATGAGTGACATTGAGGGAGAAGCAGATATTACACCAGTATCCTCCAGTGTTCCTTCTTTATTTAGCTATGTGCTTTCAAAAATATCTGAGGCAGAGAGAGCAATGCAGTGATACACACCCAAAAGTGATAGGAATCCAGTAGTAATAAAAATGATAGTTTTAAACTTATTTGTATAACAGCATTCATTCCAGAATCCAGCTAACTCAACAGTCAAAGAAATGATTACATGCCTGTAGTTCTTCAGAACTGAAAATAAAGATAAAGACCTTGCACTATTATAAAAAGAATCACAGAAATTCTCAACTACATTCCCAAAGTAGTGCAGAGGACATTCTCGTTTATTTTAATGAGAATGTGAACAGTATATTTTAAAATAAACATTTATTAACTAAAAGTCCTGTAATGAGTAAATAATTTTTACCAAATGGTAGATGCAAAGAATTATTTTACCGGGTTGTGTAAACTTTTTCCTTGGTGCCCCAGTGATTAAAAATAAATACACCGATAAACCCCAGCATCCCTCATAATAAAGAAGATTCAGAGTCTCCCTGGAACATTCCTTAAAACTCTGTCACTTAAACACACCTCCTGAAATATCCCTTGAGTCAGTGGGACAAACTTCACCTCAGTCCTGCCAGCACTATAGCACCCTTTAATTACACTGGGCTCTACACACACTGCTAGCCCTGTGTATGCTCTGCAAGCCATTCCATGGTGTAGTGCTTGCAGCCAGCAATATTTCAAAACTTCTAGATTCTCCTTTTTGCTGGGGCAATGATGCTAGTTACAAATTAACTCAGGAATGGGGCAGCACTTGGTGCACTTACTGAGGGTCCGCAGTGTATTCCGTGCCCTGTGTTGGCTGTAAACGTAAAAAGCTAGAGCAAATAGGCAGCTGGAAATTATGATGAATTGGTTGGTTAAAGAGGTGAACAGGATAAAGAGAGGCGAGTGAGCAAGTTCTTTTTAAAAATCTATCTGTTTCTGTTGGATGGAGCCAAATTGTAACACATAAATATTGTTCATTGTCAATCTAATCCAATTATTGTGGGATAAGCTGACTGATGAATTTCCATTTTAGTGTTGTGTGTATTGTCACTGGCTACATATAGCTCTTGGCCCTTTCAGGCTGAACTTTAGGACATTTGTGGTTGTACAGTAAAAGCAAGGCATTGCCTTACAACTATGCAGGAGCCCAGAGGGAGTTCTCTCTAAACACAAAGACTTCATACAGACTCAGGATGGGAGTGCATGTCGCAGGAGAATTGACATTAGGAATGGACCAATCATAAGAAGGGTGCTTCATTTTCACTCTGAAGTAGTTGTACCAGTTAATAGCACAAAAATATTGAGCAAATTCACGATAGGATTTCTGCAGGCAAAATCAGAAAAAGGAGTGGATACATGAATTACCATCAGTGTCTGTGGAATAGTTTATTTCTAAAATGTGAAGGAAGAGGCAGGTGGCATGTAATGCTCTCACTTAAAAATGCCACTTCAAATAAATGATCCAAACCATACATCCCTGTACAGAGATGGGGTAAAATGGTGTAGGATGAAAGTTTTTATTAGTAGAAGACAATAACTATACAATAACTATATAACTATATAGTAAGTGTTTATTTTTATTTATATATATATATATATATATATATATATATATATATATATATATATATATATATATATATATTTTTTTTTTTTTTTTTTTTTTTTTTTTTTTTCCCTCCAGAAGCTGAAGAATCATACATTTTTAAATGTCTGAACTTCAATGAGCAAGATATACCATATCAAGAAATCCCAGGCAGTTAATTCCAAATGAAGTTCCAGAACTTGTATAAAGCCAAATAGAATTTTACAATAATTTAGAGGCTAAATTCTTTCTTAGTGTACCTGAATTTAAGGAAGTGGCTTTGCTCCAATAATATATGCAACCTAAAGAAAAGAAATTCATTTACGTTTGGTGCTTTAACAGGAAAAAAAATAACTGTCCATGAAACTTTCTTTGTCAGTAACAATTTCTGTCCCACCACTGTTCAGTTTAAATGAAACTGATGCTCCTCTATTGTATCATGATGTTTATCTCCACCACAGGTCTATTTGTAATGCAATTATAAATGCACAGCCACAGGCACTGCTTTTGCCAGACCTGTTGAATAGAAACTGATGGCTGATGATGCACTAATGGCTCACTTCAGTAACCTGGATAGAGAAGAACTGATAGTGCGGGAACCTTAAATATAATTCTGTACCAGGTGATTTCTGAAATCATCTGGAAACATGGTGACATCTCCTGAAAATTAAGGTCACACTGGTCAAGAAACACATGCAGTAAAACAATGAGACGCAGTGGAAACATACCTATGGCTTTTAGGATTACATAAAACCCTTTTTTGGAACTGAAACAGAGTACACCTGGAAATGAAAGTGAAAATAAGTGCACACAACTATACTAAATACAAAAGTAGGTATAGCTGAATGTTGAGTCTGTAAATTGTAAGGGATGTTTATATCAACCTCTAAAAAGACTCTAAAATTTACCATTTGTCTTTTTGGGTCTTATTTTAAAATCTATCATATTGTATTATTATATTACATAAATGATAAAAAACACTTTATCGTCATCATGTAGAGGAGCAATGAATTCAAATATACTTTGCAATACAATACCATCAGGGGGCATCTGTGTGGTCCCAAATTAATTCTGCAGCATGACTACTATAAAATATGTTAAATTAAAAGAATTTAGAAGCAATTAATTCAATAATAAATAATCATTAATATCCTTTACACTAAAGCACAAAATTAGACAAACTGACATTCTGACCAGATGATAAATAGTGTGATACTAAAAAAAAGTCAGGTCAACACATCACAGTCACTGAGATTCATCGACAGGGCAACATGAATATTTCCAATTCATCATCAAGTAAATGCTGAGATAGTTCACTTTGACCTGCTGGTGGTGCTAGAGGTAAAGTCAGGAGATCACTGAGTCACAGACTTTATTATGCTGGGGACAAGGAATATCAGTACCAAATATTATAATTTATTCAGTGGGTGATGAGATATTTCAATGTAGATCAAAGTAGTGTAACCAGTGCAAACAATGTATTTTTGTCCAAACAAGGTAAGGAGAGTATTACATTTTAAACAAAGGTTTATACATTAAAGTGCAAGACAGTTTTTACCAAACCCCTTAACAAAGTGAAAAATTTTGCTTTGTAAATTAAACAGAGTCCAACGTGGACACGGTGGATATTTTGAAAATACAAAGGTGCTAAATCAACTGATTTTCTACTTTTTACATAATTGTTAGCTGACTTTTGTAAGGTCTTCACCTTACTATGTGAAGTGCTATGAGATGACACAGTCACAGAAAAAATTATTAGCCCACCCTTGGTTTCTTCAATTTCTTGTTCACTTCAATGCTTGGTACCACTAAAGGTATATTACCTGAAGAATACAATGAACACGACAAAAAATGCAGCTGATTACATAATACTGTAGGTCCTATTTGACATGCTTAAGCTTAATTGTATTCCGAGGGTAAGCAACACTGCACATGCATAGGCCTAGAATTTTGTGAAGCCACAAAGTCAGCCATCTTGGCACTGCTGGAAATTGGCATGAGTGAGAGACAAGTAGCAATAAAACTGAAGACCTCCAAGACAGCCGTTCATTACAACAAGAAAAAACAAGCTGAACATGGTACTACCAAATTGCCAGTTAGTCGCAGTAGGAAACGGCTTTCTACCCCATGAGATGATTCATCCGTTCCTGTGTCAGGAATTGTTGTCAGACCTTCAGGGACCTTAAAAATGAGTGGGCACTGTCGAGAAATGCAATTTGTTTTGGAAAGGACAGTTCGAAACCGACTTCTTGAAGCTGGTCTGAAGTCACACAGGGCATGGAACAAGGTCTTCATCAATGAAAGGCAGATGAAGCCTGGTTACTCTTTGCTGGGGATCACAAGGATTGGACTCTTGATGATGGGGCTAAGGTTCTCTTCAGTGATGAATCCATTAACCCATTTTCAGTTGATGTCCACTCCAGCCAACTTACTGGGTAGGAGGAAGCCTACATATCAGACTGTCTTACCCTTACAGTAAAACATAGGGGTGGATCAGTGATGATCTGGGGTTGTTTCAGTATGGGTGGAACAGGGCAAATGCAATTGTGTGAAGGGCAAATGAACCAGGTCATGTGCAGGGCTATTCTTGAAAACAACGGTTAAGTCTCTAGACTACTGATCAGAAGGTCAGAAGTTCAAGCCCCGATGTGACCACTGTTGGGCCCTTGAGCAAGGCCCTTAACCCTTCCTGCTCCAGGGGCACTGTATCGTGGCTGACCCGTCACTCTGACTCCCCCCAATTGGGAGATATGCGAAAATCAGAATTTCCCCTAGTGGGATTAATAAGGGATAATAAAATAAAATAAAAAAAAATTTCTTCCATCAGCTGGAAAACTCGTTCATGCCTAGAATGACTGGATTTTCCAACAAGACAATGCCCCTGGCCCCAATGCAAGGTCAGTTAAAGCCTGAATGGAGAACCAGAACATTCCAACCATGCCTTGGCCTGCTCAATCACTAGATCTAAATCCAATTGAAAACCTGTGGAAAATCATCAAACGCAAAATGGAGAACCACAAACCCAAACACAAAGCAAATTTGTTTGAATTTGTGCAACAGGAATGGGCTGCTGTGACAGCAGAACAATGTGAGAACCTGGTGGAAAGCCTGCTGCGTGGCTGCAGTCATCAAAAACAATGGTTATGCAATCAAGTACTAACTCCTGTGTGTATCATGTGACTAAAACAGACAGAAAAGAAAACATGGAATGCCTAAAAGCACTTTTTTTGGCAGTACAATGCCATTGTTACTCATGTAAGTACATGACCAATGACCTTAAGTGACATTCGTTATTGTCAAGAAAACCATGGAAAATGGCTTAGAAATCCATCCATCCATTATCTATACACCGCTTAATCCTCATTATAGGGTCACAGGGGGGCTGGATCCCATCCCAGCTGACTTGGGGCGAAGGCAGGGGTCACCCTGGACAGGTCGCCAGTCTGTCGCAGGGTTACATATACAGACATACAATCACACTCGCATTCAAACCTATGGGCAATTTAGAATCAAATAACCTCAGCATATTTTTGGACTGTGGGAGGAAGCTGGAGTACCCGGAGAAAACCCACGCATGCACAGGGAGAACATGCAAACTCCATGCAGAAACATGCTGGGAAGGCCGGGATGCGAACCGAGGATCTTCTAGCTGCAAGTGCTATCCACCACACCACTGTGCAGCCCATGGCTTAGATATCAGCTTTTAAATTAAACTCTTATGGGCTGTTTTTGTTATCATTATATTTGCCAAAATAAATGTACGTTTACTTGTACCAGGCATTAAAATGAACAAGAAATTGAAGAAAACAAGGGTGGTCTAATAAGTTTTTCCATGACTGTATGTTGTGAATTAGCACTATATTAATAAGATTGAATTAAATTGAATGTGATAGTAGCTTTGAATTCAATGAAAATATAGTCAAATTGACAGCAAAGCCACTGTCTTTATCCTGTGTATGGTCAGTTTGTTAGACAACTTCACAGCTACAAAACCAGTTTTTCATGGTAAAAACTTCACTTTCAATTCACTGCAGCTTGAAAGTGACCACTGGTTACCACATAATCTTAAAGGGCTACATTTCAACTACTTGTTCATACTAAATCTGTTGTCCGCCAAAAAAAAAGACAAAAAACCAAAAAAAAAAACCAAGACAAAACAGAAAAAAAAGTTTACATACACCTAAGACCATACACATCATGGCAGTCTTGAGATTCTGAGGACTCCTACTGCTCTTAATTATCTGTGTTGGAATCATCACGTGTCTTTGTCACAAACTTTGTCAAAAGCAATCATACATTTATGCTTTATGTTTTACTGAATATTCTTTCCATAAACTCTTTTTGTTTATGCTGTCAAATGACAGCAATCCTGACATGTCTAGCACCATAAAAGCAGATATTAAATCGGCATCAGTTGTCACCGTTATGTTAAAAGTCAGGTATATAATTTCCATACTCAACTTTTGTAAAAATGAATGCACAGAAAGCACTGCAATGCATAAAGTTTTGATATTTATATCAGAACTAGGTTTTCTAAAGATTAAGCCAAATTTTGGGCAGGTTTTAAAGGCAAGAATTGTAAAAGGGCTAATCTAAAAATACTCGAAGTACAAAGAGTGTGGTTGAGGAGAAGAGGCTGGAAATCTGGTTCAGGCAGAGCAGCAAGCTATGAAGCATGAACTGCAGACCGAAGCCCTATTGAAGGTGGCATTGTCAAAACAAGGCGTTTTAAGTAAGACTACGTCTTAAAGAAAGACTTCACTCCCCTTGGAAGTTTTCCCTTTCCCTTTTTGATATAAGTATTCACCCCCTTTAAAGTGGCTCATCTAATTCAACAAAGATGCAGCTAATTGGTGCTAGAATTCACACAATTAGTGAAATGGAGGTCATCTAAGTGCAATAAATGTGTTCTGGCTATGACTTTGGGAAAAGGTAACTGTAAAGCATAAGTTTGGGGACTGATACCAGAAAATTTCGAAGTGACAGAACATCCTTTTGAGTACAGATAAATTCATACGAAGAAATGGAAGGAATATAGCACATGCATAAATCTGCCTGAAGAGGGCTGTCCTCAAAAACAGACTGATCATGTAATAAAGAAACTAGAGAGGGAGTCCACCAAGGCACTTATGATGCCTCTAAATGAGTTTCAAGCTTCAGTGGCTGAGGTAGGAGACAATGTGAGAGCATGTGAGAGCATGTGAGACCTTCAACTAGAAGCAGTCAACTAGAAGAAGGTTCTTTGGTTCGGCGATGCCAAAATTGAGCTTTTTGGCCATAACACCAGACGCTGTATTTGCTGGACACTAAACATGCACAGTGATAGCAACATCATGATGTATAGGGAAATCACAGAACAATCTGATGCAGTCTGCAAGAGGACTGGAACTTGGCAGAAGATATGTTTTGTAGCAAGAAACTGTCCTAAAGCATACAGCCAAGGCTGCACAAAAATGGGTGTACAAACGACAAGGTATATGTTCTGGAGTGACTGAGTCAGAGCCCCAAACTCAATATAACTAATAATTTGTGGTGGCACGTGAAAAGAGCTGTTCACTTGCCAACCCTGTGCAACACACAATCCAAACTTTACCCATAAACAGATGAGTTCAAAGCTTGGGACTGCTGTACACTGTAGATGCACATCAATCAGGGGAAATTATTAAATGATATAAAAAAAAAAACCAACACAGTGATAGATATGTGGATGATTCCGGTAGGTCTGGCAGCTCAAAAGGCACTATAATAGCTACTCTGGCAGTGTATAATAAGACTGTGCTTTTGAAGGATACTACCAGGGGCAGACTAACAACACTGTTTAATAGATAGCTTTGGTAATTGCATTTGAATAGGCTCATGCTCATAAGCATCTTCCAGTGACAGACATGCACAATACACAACAATTCACAAAGTCGCCTTAAAATCTCCACTCAGAGTGTTTCTTTATTTGTGGAAAGCCAGGTTTTGAGGTGGCATTTAGGCAAAGCTTTCTGTATGTGTAGATTGCGTTCTGGAAAGGTGAAGGTGACAGCATGATTAATGGCACTGTACTGCACAGTCACATCTGATCTGAGTGCCGGGGTGCTGAACGCTATCTGCATGACTACTGTTGGCAAAGCTAAGACGTGTAACAGCATCATCTAAGATGAAATCTTTAGTGTTACATTTCCAAGTATGTGCAAATCAATGAACTGAGAAGAAAATCATACTAAACCCTTCTATGTATTACTGAATAGCTAGTTTGTGGAACATTTTAAAGGGTTTATTTTCTACCCAAGAATAAATACATTTTCAAACAAACAAATCCAACTACTGATAGATATGTCACTTTCCGTTATCTGTCTTAAAAATTGTGTTTAAGGTATTACATGAGCGTCACAGGACCACTCAGCAATATCACACACATCCCATTCCACTCACTTTCTCTCTCCTGCCAGTTCAAAAGTCCTTAAAGCAATATCATATAATTAAACCATGTGTCTCTGCAGTCTGTGGAAATGAGATGATGTTGCATGCCAACAGCGTGCAGGACGTTATGTAAGACTGTCAGAGTGATGCAGAGTGTGGGTGGGGTAAGGACAAATAAATACACATCTATGCCTATCACAGTTTTCTACTCAGTTTCATCTCCTACAATATGAGCAACAGTGCTGTTATTTGGCTCTGCAGGAGAACAGGAATTGAGAAGCAGGAGTTTAAGGCTGTCATTACACTCTCATCTGGGTTGTCCAATGAAACATTTAGGTAACTAAATAAATTGTAAACTTGCATAAATTTAAGACACCCATACAATTATTTACATGATAGATGAACATTTCTGTCCATGATAGCCCCTAAATGGGATCCCCTCCTAATATGGTGTCCATGTAAGTCATGTGGGACAAACCCTGTTATTTTAAATAAAAATACATAATTCCTTCTGTTTCTCCTTGGACAGTGTAATACTATGTTTGAAGAGCTGTAATGGGTGAGAAACATACAAAAATGTTACTGAAAAGATTTATACTTTCAAAGATATGATAGCTTTGTCTAACTCAGACTGCAGAAGCAGCATATGGGCTAAACATCTCAACTATTGATGAATATGCTTAACACTATGCTAAATGTACAGGGGCATGGAAAATATAACATACAGATTTACATTTTAGTTTCATTAGCAATATCAGGTAATTTAAGCATGGTGGTTTTATTTAGATGGTAATTATTTTATTTTATTTCTATTACTACGTCTATTGCTACATAAGCTGCTGTAACAATGTGAATTTCCCCTGAGAAATAAAGGACTTATCTTCGTTAATTAGTTAAACAGTTTTTAAAATTATATTCGGGATCTTCGGGTTGTGGACTCCGGGTTGCGTTTGACACCAAACATTTACTGTTTACAGAGTGACTTACCAAAGAACTGATGTTGGTAAATTTAAGGAATTTCTAAAGTGACTATCGAGTTGTTTTTTTTTTTTTTAAAGTGAGCTATAGACCGTCTGATTTATCAAGGCTTCAAAAAGGGAGTAATGAAAGCTGCTTTACCTTCAATGTCATAGATGTTCTGGAGGATGTCGTCGACGTTTAAGGGATCCTCCTCTGAAAATTGGTATGTTTTAATAGTATAGTCGGCCATTAGATGATAGACTCCTTCCAAAGTGAAGTAACAGTTCCGCTCCTCCTTGTCGTCTTCGTAGACAAGCAGCGCGCTCTTCCAGGTGAAATGCTCAAACATTGCGGTGAAAGTCTCTGCCATTTTCACGTAAGACGGGGCTATGCGGGTCAGGTGGGAGAACTCTGTTTTCTTGTTACCAAAGCCGGTGGCCAGGGCACCTGCTGAGATCACCGGGATTTTCCAGTGAGATGCCAGCCTCACCACGGCCGCCGCCTCGTACTCGCACACCGGACCCAGGATCAGATCCGGCTTCTGGCCACACGATCTGTCCAGTAACGTAAACAGAGCATCATTGACACAGTCGGAGTTCTCAAAGTGGATGTTGAAGTGGAACCCAGAGTACTGGTTCCCGTCTGCCTTCATCTTCTGCTGCGCGTAACGGATCGCTGGTGCGACTCTTGCGTATGAGAACAGGAAGGAGTTATTTTGTGGCAAAAATACCAAAACCTCTATGTCCTCGGTGATGGTGTTTGTCATAACTGGGTTCAGGATCATCAAAAAGTAGACACACAGTGTGGTGAAGTATGGCATGATGCCACTTTCCAAAATCCCACTTCAGATAACTGACTGAGTTGGAGAGGTGTTCTTCAAATGTTTCTTTCCCCAAGTTGGCTCCACTTGGCAGCGCACATATACTTGCAAACAGAAAGCCTTCCGCCGTGGGTAAATGACTTAATGGTAAATAACTGTATTTGTCTTTTGAAGGAGCGAATCTACCAAATAGTGAGTGTTTTGTCTGCATTGAGAGCCTTCGAAGGCTCCTGAACCTGCTCAAAATAATCTTTCAACAGTTGATCCTGCCAGGCTCGGAGATTCTTCCAGCTCAGTCAGCCACCACACACGCTGGCTCCGGCCTGGAGTTTTGAAGCATCTTTTCAGGATTATTCCTGCGTCATCGGAGCGCTGCCCACCTCCTTCTTAAAGCAACACTGCTGCCGAGCTCACAATGAGCCACTTCAACACAGCATGACTTAATGTAGGCTAGTTAATGGGAATTATGGCTCTTTAGGCCTGAAACAGGTAACAAAACACAGAACTTTCCTGTTTTCAAAGATGCATTTATTCATGATGCACATTTATTAGGGCTGCACCAGATCTAAAAAAGTCATTTATCAAACCTTGTAAAAAGCATTTTGGGCAACACTTTTTAGGGAAAACACACTATAGAGTAAATATAGTTTATATAGTCTGAATTTGCTTAGAATAATTTGTTATAGTTGATTTGGAAGAACCCAGGCACACTGCAGTGAGAGTGCTGGTCAACATAGCCAACACTACTTTGTCAGAAACAAAATCAATCAAATCAAAATCAAAAATGAAATGGCTTTATTGTCGTTGGACATATGTACAACGAAATTTTGAGTGTATCTCCTTCTTGGGATAAAACGATAGCAACAGATAAGATAACATATCTAAATAAAAAATATACTATGCAAAATATATATAAACAAAACAGACAAGCAGCTAATTAACTGCTTTACTATGCAGCCAAACTCACACTGTACTGTAGGTATGCATAGAAAGTCAATTTGTAAATTTGTTCCTTCTTTCTTACATTGGCGTTATACCAAGGACAGAATGTCAGCCCCCTCTAGTTATGATCAACAATAGACTAATCTCTTTGATTCTTGACCTTTGCATTGAACTGACAGAAAACCATTTTCCTAGTTGTTGCTTTGAAACTTAGCAGTTCACATTAGTGTGTCGGTAAACATTAACCATTCACTTTCAATTACAAATTTACTACTCAGATGCAAAAATTATAGTAGATATAGACAACCTAAATGCAAACAATACTTTATTTGAAGATTTGGGGTTTTGTTTTGTTTGTGATTAAAGAAAATAGGGAAGAGGCTGACTGCACACCGACATCTTCACACCTGCACTCGCTCTCAACTTTAAAGTAAGTAAGATTATTAAAAAGTTGCTCCAAGACTATTATGTGAGAATCAGAGCCTGATATTGTTAGGGCCTGTGAGATTCCCTACTGACTCAAAAGCAGTACACAAGACACAGCAAGCAATATTTAATGACAGTTTATTGCATCAATCTGTAGTAAATGGTGAAGGAGGCTCAAAGAGGACTCCCTTAGGTGGTGATGTCAGGCAGCACCTTGGGACGGTTAAACATGGAGGAACACACACTACACAGTGATCCGGGGATCAAGGAAGCTGACTGACAGCCATTGAAAAGACTGGAACCTGAGGCACAAGGAAGAAAGAGGTTGGGCTTGGTTTTTAGAAAACACTTTGAGACAAGAATAAAAAACAGAAGCTTGCCAGCACAATATACTACGTAATAAGGCAGAATAATTTAGCAGGGAATGGAGATCTACGTCAGAGTTTAAATGCTGCAGAGCACTGATTGGAGGATGTAGCTCAGGTGTGTCAGATGATCACCAGAAGACAAAAAAGCAGGTCACCACACCCAGACACTCACACAGACAGATGGGAGAAACAAGAGAGAACAGAATCAAGACGTACTCTGTTTATTTTTGTTGTTGTTGTTTTGGCTGCTGTCTGGCTCCTAAGATTATTTTTTTAAAAAAGCAAAACCAGAACATTGAACATGCGGATGTAGATTTTTCATGTTTCTCTTTTTTAAATAACTGCATCATGACAGTCAAAGCATTTGATTGTTGCTGTGTGTAATGTTTATAACACTTACCTTTGTAAGTAATATAATTTGCACAGTGCCTGTAAAAAAGATGGTTGTTTGGAACAGGCAGATGGCAGCATTCAGCATAAATGACTGGCTGAAAGTCAATTGAATGGGATGTGTCAGCAAATGCACAGATAATTCAGGCTGCCAACATTTAGTTACAATGATTCAACAATACTGATCTGGTACTGCAGTCCAGATATATGACATTGGATTAATATCGTATTCATAGGCAATGATTCAGTGCTACTTTGTGTAGCATGGCCTGTGTGAGGATGAAGGCCTACTGAGGACACCAGCATTTAAATCAGTATTCAGTGTTCCACACTAGGCTTGTTTAAATTATATTTATCAGATAGATTTCAGTCTGTTTATATCCATGAAGCATCAAATATGTCTTCAGAACATACAAAATGACTTGTAATTTTCTCCTTCTAAATTCTGACAAAACTGAAGTAATGGTATTTTGACCCTAAACATCCCAAAACACACTGTCTAACATGACATTGCCTCGACCTCCAGTTCTACTATGAGGAACCTTGGAGTTATTTTTGATAAGGATATGTCCTTTCACTCACACATAATAGTAGGTCTTCAGAACAGCCTTCTTTCACCTACATAATATTGTCAGAATCAGGAACATCTTGTCTCAGAGTGATGTTGAAAAACTAGTCCATGCATTTGTAACATCTACTCTGAACTATTATCATTCTTTAAAATCAGGACATCCCAGTAACCCTATGAAAAATTTCCAGCTGAATCCAAAATGCTGCAGCCAGAGTTCAGACAGGAACCAGTAAAAGGGATATTAGCTTCTCATCACTGATTCCCTGTAAAATTCAGATTAGAATGAATCCTTCTTTATCCTAATACAGCCCTTTGCTCTTTACTTTCCTATAGTCCCTAGTGTTTTCAGAAGTAGAATGGGAGGTAGAACCTTCAGTTAAAATTAGGCTAATTTTTTTGATTTCAGGTGACTCTGTACCATCCCTTAGTTATGTTCCTATATGCCTAGACTACTGGGTGACTTCCCACTATGCTCTCCTGTCCTGTCCTGTCCTGTCCTGTCCTGTCCTGTCCTGTCCTGTCCTGTCCTGTCCTGTCCTGTCCTGTCCTGTCCTGTCCTGTCCTGTCCTGTCCTGTCCTGTCCTGTGTTCTTTGATCTTCAGATCTGGAGGTACACATCTGGTTATTGTTGTCACATGCATTGTTTGTTCTCCATTTGCAGTCTTGTTCTCGCTCCCCTTTACTCTCACCCTAACAGATTAAAACAGATGGTCTTCCTGGTAAAGGCGATTTTTTTTCTCCCCACTGTTGCCAAGTGCTTGCTCAAAGGAAATCTAAAGAAAACGTTCAGTTTTTTTACACTTGTAAAGATCATGTATATCATGACAGTCTTGAGTTTGCAAGAACTCCTACAGTTCTTAATTTTCTGTGATGGAATAATGAAACACATGTCTTTGTCACTAAAAACAGCTATACATTTTGTCTTTAGCAAATTGATCAAAGATCTTCTGGAAGTATAACAAAATCTGCTGGGTCAGAAATATACAAACAGCAACTTGAATTGTCAGTTTTGGTGATGTAGGCAGTTGTGTTAATTGACTGACCTTGGTGGTATAGCTTCTTAACGTCTCATAAATGATCATGACTGACTACAGCTGCTGACTTCTCTGAGCCAATTTGATTAATGACCATTTGATAAACTCCGTATACTCAGCCACAAACACTACAGTGGGAAAGTCTGAGGAGCTCAGCAAAGATCTGAATATACAAATCACTGACTTGAAGAAGCCAAAAAGTCACTTGGAGTCTCTTCAAAGCAGCTACAGATCCAACTGTAAAGCAATTGTTTCTAAGTATAAAGTGCATGTCACAGTTGTGCTACTGCCATGATCAGAAGAAAAAACTAATTCAGTCTCAGTCACCAGATATGCAGTGAATTAGAATCTGCTGAAACACAGGTGTCAGTGTGTTCACGGTCAAGCGTGTTTTACATTACCATGTGGCACTGAAATTTGCTGCTGATCACACAGACAATGAAAAGGCCTTCGAGAGGAAGGCCCTGTGATCGGATGAAACAAAAATTGAGCTATTTGGCTACAATGACCAGAAATTTGTTTCGAGGTGGGAAGATGAGATCTTTAAAACCCCAAAACAAAAAAACCTACGGTCGAGCATGGTGGTGGTAGTATTATGCTCTGGAGCTGTTTTGATGCCAGCAGAATTGATGCTTTACAAAAAGTAAAGGGAATAATGAAGGAGGAGAATTACCTTCTTATTCTTTGGGAAAACCTAAAATCATCAGCAAGAATGTTGGTTCTTGGAAGCAGCTGGGTGTTCCACCAGGACAATAAAATCAACCAGACATCAAAAGTGATAAAGGAATGGTTATATTACTCAGTTACGCCAATCACCAAAGTTATTGTGGCATCGGTGTGTAACTTCGCTAAAATTATGGGTGACTCCTTAGTGTTCTCTGGACCCCTGTCTGATCTGACTAGTGACGACATGCATAGCCGCATGTCATCATTTCATCACTGGTTGTTGAGGTGGTGTGCGGCAAACAACGTGGGCTTCATAGACAATTGGAGCTCTTTCTGGGGAAAACCTAGTCTGATTAGGGGAGATGCCATCCATTTCACTTTGTCTGGTGCAGTTCTCATTTCTAAGAATATGACTAATTTTATTAGAACTCCTAAAGTATGATAACCCAGAGTTAAGACCAGGATTCAGAGTTGTAGTCTTACACACCTCTCTGCAGTCTCCTTACAGCTGTCACCCTCCAGTAACTCAGTTAACTCCACTAAAACTGTGTCTGTCCCCCAGCCACCAAAATTCAACAAATTCAACAAATAAAAAATAAACAAAATAAATATTTCAAAGAGTATAACCATAAAAATCTAATAAAAATGAATACCACGATTTCAACAGAGTGAAGAAACAGGACAATTAGATGTGGTCTTTAAAATGTTAGATCTGCCTCGTCTGAATCTCTGTTAGTACATGATTTGATAACTGATCACCAGATTGATTTGTTTTGTTTGACTGAAACCTGTTTGCAGCAGGAATAATTTGTTAGTGTGAATGAACTCCTCCCAGTGATGCTAACTGTTATATTCCTCCAATCGCAGGCCAAGGAGGATGAGTGGCAGCAATCCTCCACTCTAGCTTACCAGAGTCTGCCTGAACCAGAGTCCTAAACCTGGTTACAGCTCATTTGGAAGTGTTACTCTGAGTCTCTGACACCCAGACTGGAAAGCTCAGAAACCAGTTCAATTTGTGTATTGTCCGTCTGCTCCTTACTCTGAGTTTTTATCTGAATTCTCAGATTTTTTTATGTGACTTAGTTTTCAGTTCAGATAAGTCATTATTGTGGGTGACTTCAACATTCATTGATATTGATAGTGACAGCCTTACGATTGCATTTAATTCACGACTAGACTCAACTGGCTTTTCTCAATGTGTAAATAAGCCGTCTCAGTTTTAATCATACCCTTGACCTTGTTCTGACATATGGCATAGAAACTGAACAGCTAATAGTATTTCCCTAGAACCCTCTTCTGTCTGATCATTTTTTGATAACATTTCAATTTAAAGCAAGGGATTGTACAGCGGTTGGGAATAAATATCATTACAGTAGATGTTTGTCTGACTATGTTGTACCCAAATTTAAGGAAGTGATACCATCACTGTTTACCTCGGCACCATTTACTGATAAAATGGAGGGCAGTTATTCTAACTTTACCCCCACAGAAGTGGATTATCTTGTTAATAATGCTGCAGTCTCACTGCGTACGACACTCGATCGTGTTGCACCTTTGAAAAAGAAAGCTTTGTCTCAGAGATGACCTGCTCCTTGGTCCTTGCTGCAATTACCCACTGCGGACTTCAACACAGGCACTGCGAAAGCTGTACAGGAAGTGGTATTCTACTAGTTTAGAGGAAGTTTATGTAGCGTAAAAAAATAGTTTAGTAATTTATTTTAAAAAAGCTCTTTGTAATGCCAGGACAGCATATTATTCATTGTTAATAGAGGAGAACAACAACAACCCCAGGTTTCTTTCTCTTCAGCACTGTAACCAGACTGACAAAGAGTCAGAGCTCTGTTGAGCCTTGTATTCCTTTCGCTCTGAGCAGCAATGATTTTATGATCTTCTTTACAGATGAAATTGTTACGATCAGAGAAAAAGTTAATCTTGCCCTTACTACAACTGTCACAGATGTATCAATGAGTACAGTTACTTTAGAATTGGCTGTAACACCTGATGGATATTTAGACTTCTTCACTCCGATACATCTCTCTGAGCTAATTTCAACAGTTTCTTCATCTAAACTATCAACATGTCTTTTAGACCTTATCCCAACTAGACTGTTTAAGGAGGCTTTATCTTTAATTCTTCAATGTTAGATTTTATCAAGTCTCTCACTAGTAACAGGCTATGTAGCACAGTCTTTTAAGGTTCTATAACCAAACTTTTACTCAAAAAGCCTACTGTTGATCCAGATGTTTTAGCTAACTATAGACCTATACCCAACCTCCCACTTCTCTCTTGAATTCTTGACAGAACTGTTGCAAATCAGTTATGTAAACATTTACAAAGGAATAGCTTGTTTAAAGAATTTAGCGTCAGATAATGGACTGGTCTCTATACTTGTTTTGTTGGACCTTAGTGTGGCATTTGACACCATTGACCACAAACTTATTACAGTGACTCGAACATTCTATTGGCATTAAAGGGACAGCACTGGACTGGTTTAAATCTTACTTATCGCACAGGTTCCAGTTTGTGGATGTCAACACCGATTCTTCTAAGCACACCAAGGTTCACCATGGAGTTCCTCAGGGTTCTGTCTTAGGACTGATACTGTTCACATTATACATGCTTCCCTGAGACAACATTATTAAGAAGCACTGTATTAACTTCCATTATTATGCTGACAACACTCGGTTGTATTTATCTATGAGGCCAGAGGAAACTAATCAGCTAGCCAGACTGCAAGATTGTCTTTAGGACATAAAGAGTTGGATGACTTATAATTTCCTACTACTAAATTCAGATGCGACTGAAGTCATCGTATTTGGCCCCAAACATCTCAGAAACTTGCATTCAAAGCATATAGTTACTCTGGATGGCATTACATTGGCCTCCAGTACTACTGTGAGGAACCCTGAAGTTATTTTGACCAGGACATGTCCTTTAACTTGCACAAAAAACAAGTCTGTAAGACTTCCTTCGTTCACCTGAGAAATATTGTAGAAAAATCAGGAACATCGTGTCTCAGAGTTATGCGCAAAACCAGTCCATGCATTTATTTCTTCCAGGCTTGACTTTTGCAATTCATAACTATCAGGATGTCCCAATAGCTCCCTGAAAAACCTACAATTGATCCAAAATGCTGCAGCGAGAGTATGGATGGGATTTAGCAAGGGATCATATTTCTCCTATACTGGCTTCTCTTCATTGGCTTCCTGTGTTGTGCATCTGCTGACAGAGGCTCAAGTGCAGGGCAAAGAGACACGACACAAGACATAGGCAAATTATAAGATTTATTTACAATAATGACAAGAAATGAACAGAACTACAACTGTAGTCAAAGAACTACAATAGGAAGTACAAATTCACTGAACGGTGGAAGTACAGGAACAGGAGTTGACCCACTGGAGGACAGGCGGACTAATGACAACCAGAGTCTATACAAAAACTACAAGATTAAACACTGATCCACATACCCAAGTAGGAAAGCTAGAAATCAGGGAACTAGAACTATACACAACACAGGAAGACAGATAATTCAGCTTAGCTAGAAATTACCAGAACAGAAGTTAAACAATAATACTAGGTCTGGCTCAGAGATCAAGCGGAGACTTAGCTGATAATGAAGACTGAGAGGAGGGGGTACCGGAGGCTGTGGCAGTGGGGAATAGTGGTGTGTGGCAGGTGGTAGGATGGCGGGGCAGGTGCTGCTGCAGGGCTTCTTCTGACGTGGGAATGATCCAGAAGATTACGGAGGTTGAAGGCAGACGGATTCAGATTTCCAGCAGGAATATGGATGGCTTGGTTGCAGAGGGGAATCCAGGTGTAGCGCAAGCAGGCATGAGTCCAAACTGGAAGGCAAGGGATGCGAGATAAGTAGTGATGTTACAAGATGTGCCAATATTTCAAAGCATGTGCTGAGTGATGGAGGGGGTGTTTCTGCGGAGTGTGTATCGAGGCTTGCTTTATTTAGGGGAGGAGCCAAAAATGATAACATCCGAAGCCTCGCTGCCTGGCTGTACCACGTGACTGCTTCGGAAGTGGTTCAGATTTTGCAGCGAGGTTTGAGAGCAAAATAAATCCCTCAAGTTCCATTCAAAATGTAAGTTTTTGATAGAGAGTTGCGGTCAGTTGACAGTTTGGATAGTTTGGATAGAGTTTTGATAGTGTGTTGGATGGCCCAGCCCGTCTCCACTCATGCTGTTTGTGTTTATTGGGCCAGGTGAATAGTGTTGGAGTAATAATCCTATTGCACCTTGATTACTGGGCGGTGCCGTGCCAAGCTATATCTGGGGGAGGGCTGTGCGTCTCACCTGTGCATCCTCCTACCTCTTCCTGGAGCCTGAGTGTCGTGTCGGCAGTGTGGTTTGGTGTGGCTGTGTTTGATCCATGCGGCTGTCTTGAGACGCTGGCGGTCGAGCTTCCTCCGTTCACTTTCGTCAGGTACAGTGGCTTGCAAAAGTATTCATACCCCTTGAACTTTTCCACATTTTGTCACGTTACGACCACAAACATAACTATATTTTATTGGAATTTTATGTGAACGACCAACACAAAGTGGCATACAATTGTGAAGTAGAAAGAAAATTATACGATTTTAATTTTTTTTTTTTACAAATAAAAAACCGAAAAGTGTGGTGTGCAAAAGTATTCAGCCCCCCTGAGTCAGTACTTTGTGGAACCACCTTTTGCTGCAATTACAGCTGCAAGTCTTTTGGGGTATGGCTCTACCAGCTTTACACATCTAGAGACTGAAATTTTTGCCCATTCTTCTTTCCAAAACAGCTCAAGCTCAGTCAGTTTAGATGGAGAGTGTTTGTGAACAGCAGTTTTCAGATCTTGCCACAGATTCTCGATTGGATTTAGGTCTGGACTTTGACTGGGCCATTCTAACACATGAATATGTTTCATTTTAAACCATTCCATTGTAGTCCTGGCTCTATGTTTAGGGTCATTGTCCTGCTGGAAGGTGAATCTCCGCCCCAGTCTCGTCTTTTGCAGACTCAAACAGGTTTTCTTCCAAGATTGCCCTATATTTGGCTCCATCCTTCCTCCTATCAACTCTGACCATCTTCCCTGTCCCTGCTGAAGAGAAGCACCCCCAGAGCATGATGCTGCCACCACCATGTTTGATAGTGGGGATGGTGTGTTTAGATTGATGTGCAGTGTTAGTTTTCCGTCACACATAGGGTTTTGCATTTAGGCCAAAAAGTTTCATTTTGGTCTCATCTGACTAGAGCACCTTCTTCCACATGTTTGCTGTGTCCCTCACATGGCTTGTGGCAAACTGCAAATGGGACTTCTTGTGGTTTTCTTTTAACAATGGCTTTCTTCTAGCCACTCTTCCATAAAGGCCAGATTTGTGCAGTGCACAACTAATAGTTGTCCTGTGGACAGATTCCCCCACCTGAGCTGTGGATCTCTGCAGTTCATCCAGAGTCACCCTGGGCCTCTTGGCTGCATCTCTAATCAGTGCTCTCCTTGTCCGGTCTGTAAGTTTAGGTGGACGACCGTGTCTTGGTAGGTTTTCAGTTGCGCCATACTCTTTCCATTTCTGGATGATGGACTGAACAGTGCTCCGTGAGATGTTCAAAGCTTGGGAAATCTTTTTATAGCCTAACCCTGCTTTAAATTTCTCCACAACTTTATCCCTGACCTGTCTGGTGTGTTCCTTGGACTTCATGATGCTGTTTGCTCCCCAATATTCTCTTAACAAACCACTGAGGCCGTCACAGAACAGCTGTATTTGTGCTGAGATTAAATTACACACAGGTCGACTCTATTTAGTCATTAGGTCAACATTCGATCATTCAGCAATCATCAAGCAACTTTGGAAGGCAACTGGATGCACTCAGAGAAAAGGGGGCTGAATACTTTTGCACACCACACTTTTCAGTTTTTCATTTGTTAAAAAAATTAAAATCATGTATAATTTTCTTTCTACTCCACAATTGTATGCCACTTTGTGTTGGTCTTTCACATAAAATTCCAATAAAATATATTTATGTTTGTGGTCGTAACGTGACAAAATGTGGAAAAGTTCAAGGGGTATGAATACTTTTGCAAGCCACTGTATATTCCAACGCATGTCTGATGCGCTTTCTGCTTTCTAGCAGAGTCGGCCTGTGTCTTCCTTGTGTAGCCTCGGAACCGTGCGTAATAATCCCCGCACTGCATGGATTCCTGAGTTATCAAGCTGCATTCTTCTGTGGCTGTCTCCCGTGTTGCCTGTGAAGCTACGCCTTCACTTACGGGTGGCTCCACCTCTGAAGCGGGCCGCTGCACTGCTACTGCTGTTCTGTCTGTGGGTTCACAGCGGCAAGCCCTCTGCTCGTCTGCAATTGTTTTACTATTGTTTTTTTTTTTTTTTTTCAACCCTTGTGTGTGCGTGTGCCTGTGGCCTGGCACGTCTGGATTAAATTCCTCTGGACGAGATTTGAGTGTAGGTTGCACTGCATTCATATGCAGTGCAACCTGCTGTCTCTAAAGGAAACTAAGGCAGTGTAGGATTTAAAGCTGCATCAGGCAGACTAATCCTCATTAATATGTAGTTAATTATCATTCTTTCTTGTATCATAATTAGATATTATTATTATTATTATTATTATTATTATTATCATTATTTACAGATTTTGGGGTGATTTATAGCCATTTTCATTTATTGTCACTTTCTAGCGATCTTGTGTTTAGTTATTTAGTTATTTTTTGGGGTTTTGTAGACTGCGTTTTTTTTCTGGTTTATTGGGTTCGCTGGGTGAGTGTGTGGGTAAGTGGCATGTAAAAGCATAATCAACCTTTGTGGTGACCTCCTGGGCCCAGCATAGTGTGGTATCGGGGCTCTTTTTTTTTTTAGCTATGTATATGCTTCCATTATCTATACACCACTTTATCCTCTGTAGGGTATCGGGTGGGGGGTTGGCGGGGTTGGGGTGAGCTGGAGTCTATCCTAGCTGACTTAAGCCTGTTTAATGCTTTCCACGTCTGTGAAGTCTGTGCGGCTCTGTGTGGAAAAATTCCATCATTTTAGCAGCTACGCCCCCTCGAGCAGCCCTTCTCACCCTGAAAATTTCCGCGCCATGCACCTCCACATTTTTCTAACTACGCAGACGGAGCTGCTCAGAAAAACATGGCAGAGGACTAGGACCTACTCGTAGCTGAAGTCTAGAAATACGGGAACTTATACGATTCATCACACAGAGATCACTGTGGTAACCGTGTTATGAACTATTCATGGTGTGAAATTAAAACTTACTGCTGAAATGCTTTTATTCGGTAAAATGCCATGTTTTAGGTGGTGTAAACAATGGCAAACTTCTTCTACTCTAGTTTAGTACTAGAGTAGATTAGGTAGACGTGTGTTTGCGATACACTGCCCCCTGCAGTTTGGAGCAGACACTGCATGGAGTATAAATGCACACACGTTCTCTGGCACGGATTTCCATGTGGCTGACTTCCCCGCAGCTCGTTCATGCGGAAAGTATAAAGGCTGGGTTATACAGAGCAGTCATCCTGTAACTGTCATTAAACAATGCTTTTATATAAACAAACGGGGGGGGGGGGGGGACTACAGAGGCATTTCAGCACAAATGTACATGATGTGAGGATCAAATTTATTTTGTAAGTCATTGCTGGGTTCATGCTCTAACAATGCATTTCATTTAATAGGTTGTGCTGTGTGTAGTATCTATGTCTTATGGGAACGGTTATCTATGTATGTAAGTGACCAGAAACTAAAAACTGTTAAACAAATGCTGTTGGCTTGAAATTAGAACATTTTCATTTGACATGTAGTGGACAAGTAGTACAAAGCAGCACAATCTGAAAGTAAATTCCAAATATGTGAGAATTACATTCAAATTTACTCAGTGACATAATTTCATTGGTCTTCTTGCATGTCTTGTTCAAACTTGTTTTGATTTCATGGGGAGTAATGCTGACAGGTGTTTTATTGAGAATGCAAAATAAGTTGTTCAGTACATTTCAGTTAGCAGTCTTGCACTTATCATGGCTCATTATCATGTGTCACTAATGACTCACCCACTGAGTCTCTCAGAAGACACATTTTGTAGGCTGGAAAGCAGAGTGAAATTTGCTGATGTTAGTGCCTATGTTTTCCCCAGGTCTCATTATGCTTATAATCATTAAATCATTATATGAAAAGGTAAACTATTATACTGAATGTGAAGCATAATTTTGTTCTATCTTTATCTGAAATTTCCAAATTATACCAAAGTGTAACTTCTAGATATTCTGTAATTATGGTCATTAAGTTGAAGTCAGCACCTTGTCATGTAATGACATCTTTCAGCTGTGGATGTAGCTTAGTCTGTGGGAACACAGTCTGAGAATTTTCCAGGGCATTAGGCGACATCCTGCTGCACAATAACAACAGGCTCCCCTCTGTTTATTTGTATTAGATTCCTCTGTGCAAACTGCCATGTTTTTGGGCCACTGATGGGTTTTTTCCCCATGCTTTAACATTTCTGGCATAATGACTACACCATTTTTGCTCAAATGCTGCCATATTCATAAAAACAACCACTTTCCCAGTTTGGGTGTTGAAGAGACTGGACCGCACAGGCTTGGAGCCTGACCTCAGCCCCATCCAACACCTCTGGGATGAACAGGAGCACTGACTGTCAGGCTAGCTTTATTGCCCTCATTCTGTGCCTCATAATTTCTCTCATGACTAAATGGGAGCAAATCATTATGACCGAGATTCAAAAACTAGTGGAAAAACTGAAACCACTGTTAGTTGTAGATTAATCCACATGGTGTAGCAATACCATATTTAACTAAGATATATGACTGGAATAAGCTCTGACGTGTTTCCAATTAATTGATAAGCTTTGAAAATGAACTACTTTAATTTTGATAATCAGTATTTTAAATAATCGTAATTTTAAAAAACACACAGCATTTTGTGGTCGAGCCCCTAAACTGTAAATTTAGCAAATGTTGTTGCTCTCCCATTCTTTTCATTTTCAATTAAACTCTATAGTAGTTTGGACTGATGCTCACTCTAATTATTTCATAGATTTTGTGGACTATAAAAAATGTAAATAATGCGGGTAGTTTATAAGCACCCCTCAGTTCCATTTAAGCCTTTGTTGCCTTTCTATTTATATATACATATCTGCTTCTTTTGTATCTGTCTTGTATGGCTAAAAAAAAAAAAAAAAGACCTTTAAAGAAAGGTCATTTTTTTTGTCAGGTCCAAAGGGACCTGACATCAAAATGTGATGTTAGATTTGACAAAACTCTAAAAGTGGAGTTACACAGCCTCTTTATAAAAGTAAACATTCACATACATGAATCACTCAGACAAATAAAGACAGAGAAAGCACTGTTTCTTTTCAACATTCAACAGTGTTTCATTCAATGGTGGGAGTGATCCTGCTGCTGCAACAGAATTATCATACAAATCACTGGTTCCCAAACTGTTTGGCTTGGAGCCCCCCCATAATCCTTAAAATTGTGGAAAAAAAATTTAATATCAAACCAAGAGTTGTAGTATGACTAGCAGGAGTCAGTTGCTGGCTGCAGTAAATTTGTTGAATATTTGTGTCTCTTCGCTGTTTGCAGCGGGTTTGCTATTTGCAGACGGTCCCTGTTCACTCGTCTCACAGCCGGCTGCTCATAGACAACAATGTTATTTCTGCAGCTTGAAAGACAGATACTTTTGATTAAACTGGGCTTGTAGCATATTGTCTACCTTACAACGATGGAAAAGAGGCATCGTTTATGTTTTGACAACGTATATTTAATGAGTTATTGATGCCGGACCCCAGGTTGGGAACCACTGATACAAATGATATTTGACATTGAGACGTGTGCTTTTACTGACATCTGGTGGTCATTTCTTATACTAAGACACGATTAATGTAACTATTATGTTTGTTTTACTGTAACGTGCTTGATGATCTGTTCCATGTGTTATTTATTAGAAGTACAATGATACAGTTTGAACCTCTTATGGTAGAAGTGGAGACTGAGAAGTAATGTAAGTTAAATGTGTGCAGTCTCTGCTGTTTTGTGTCACATCATGAATCTCATTACATACTCCAGTGAAACAGCACTTTATAGGTTTAAATTACTCAGACCTCTCAATATTCATGTCCCACATGTATACTAAAGGAGCTAGTTAGTTGCTTAATTATTATAGGCCAAAAAGAGTATCCTTCTTACAGCGTTTTCAGAGTAAAGTGATGCAAAAAGTCCATATTTCATAATCCATAATGGAAGGCTTTTTTGACTTAGTCAAATTAAATGTGCATAACGTGGTTACAGTGTTTTTAGTGTCTATCTAACCCATCTTTGCCCCATTGTCCTTATATGGCAGCTTAGCAAGGAAGGAAAGCAATAAACTAACCGATGTCATCTGAAAGACTGCTCATACTTTTAATAAACCAAAACAGAGTTATGGATGGCAATTTCATGATGAACAATTTTATTACAGTGATGTTAGTAGTTTTAAATAGTACGGCAAATGCTATTTCAATTGCATATGGTTTCAGGACACAAAGTGGATCAGACATTCTGATGAGCCTGTTGGGTATCGTGGAGACAGGAATCTGACAAATTCTGAGCCAAGCAATGCCATCTTGATCGATAAACATCTGTGAAAGTTATGTAATCCATATGTCCGCCGCCTGATGACGTCATAATATGCAAATTAGATGAGTGAACTTACTCCCATCACAAACTTTGGATCATACTGATGATTTTACTCATTTACAGTATGCCTTTATCTCTAATCATTTTCAAGTCACAACCTTTTGAAAAAGTGATATCAAAACTGAATATTTTATTGAAAAAACTGTGGCGCCTAAAGGGTTAACTCTACAGGCATGAGCCAAAAATTCGGCGATACACAAAACTCAGGACTACTGAGAGACTAAATACTAAATTGAACAGGCTCGGAAGTGAGCGGAGAACTTAGCTGAGCAATGAACAGAGAATAGGGGAGCCAGGGGCGTGAGGCGAGTGGTGATGGTGTGTGGCAGAGCTGCGACTGGTGCAGCTGGGCAGGTGCTGTCATTAGTGGAGGATAGCCAGGAATCTTGCCGATGCAGCGGCAGAACGGACTGAGAGACGACTTGATCCAAACTTGACAGAGGAGGCAGGTTTGGGCAGACTTGTAGAAGAGCAGGCAGGAGTCCGGTACTGGAAAAGGGGGAGGTGGTAAGCATGATGCAGAAACAAAGAACTTAACTGACTGGCAAACAATACTGACTGTGGTATTGTTAAGATCCAGCACCGAGTAGTGGCAGCATCTGGCTCTGTATGGGAGGTGATCATTTCCACCTGCTTTCGTGCCAGTTCTGCTGATTGTGATTGGCAGCACCTGCCTGCATACCACACTCCACACACATGCCCACCTAGAGAGCGGGAGAGAGAGAAGGGAGGAGAACCTGCCGCTTAGGCTAGACCTTTAGCAGTCTAAAGGTCTAGCCTGGTGGGGAACATCCCACGATGCACTGAGGGCCTCTCCTGCACAATCATCTTCTTTACTCGTCATACATTTATATTCCACTAGTGCACGTCATTAACTTTGTTTCTTACCTCTCCTGTAGATTGAGTTTTACCATCTGCAGATATACTAGGCTCCAGAGCTGCATGTTTCTCAACTGCAATTACTGGCCTCACCAACCTCCCCAGTGTTTATTGTTCTCTTATGGACTGTTTCTGATTTCTGCCTGCTATTATTTTGCTCTCCACTTTACCGTCACCGCAACCATTTAAACAGGTGACCACCCTCCCTGAACCTGCTTCTGATGGAGTTTTTTTTCCTGTCAAGGGGGAGTTCAGGCATATGGGTTCTGTAAAGTGTCTTGAGACAATTTGAATTCTAATTGGCACTATATAAATAAAATTGAATTGAGTTTTATTTCCCACTGTTGGTAAAGAGCTGCTCAAAGGGAAGTTTTGGATTTTTTTGCGTTTCTCTTTATAATATAACATTGTAAGATGTTTACCTAACTTTGTGAAGCGTCTTCAGTTGACTTGTATTGTGAATTGGTGCTATTTAAATAAAACAACTGAAGTGAAGGGAAACTTTTACACAAAGCTACTAGAGCTGCAGTTCCGAATTAAAATGTGGTTGCGGGAGGTGATGGAGTCACCTGTTGTATCTGCTCAGGTATTAAACTTATCACACAAACTAAAGATTTAATAACTGATTGTTCCGATGAAGACCTCATCCCAACCTAGTGAATATGTTCTGACAGTTTGACAAAATAAGAAATAGAGCAATACGGAATGACAGCTTTAAATATTGTTGTGGGTTTTCAGTTGTAAGACATTTAGGCCTGAAAAATATGGGAAAACACTAAACCTAGGTTCTTTCAGTCTCAGATATGATTCACGATCTGTTTTCTCTCCAGTATAAATCAAAACAAAACATGACTCTAAAAGTAGTTTTTTTTTTTTTTTTTTTTTTTTGTTTTAAAAAAAACAAAAAAAACAAAAAACTGCTTACCCTCCTTCAGGAACGAGGCTATTAAAAGAAATCCGCCACAAAAATTTCTTCTGCTATTTTACATATTGTAACGAAAAACACAAAGAGTTGCTGTGCAACAAGAACAAAATAGCAACACTTGCAAGGGTGTCTTTCACAATTTAAAACGCCATGTTTGTGATTTCCCTCCACCAATATCTTGTAAAGTCATAAGGTGAGACATTGGAAAGTAAGACAGCTATTGTTCACATCTTGTTTGCTGTGCTTTTAGAACTAGATCAGGAGCTGCCTTCTGAAGCTCCAAGAAGCACATGGTTGCCATTCCAGAGTGTGCTATTTTATCAAGTAAGAGAACAGGTTTGTCATTTTTACAAACTTTACTCAGCAAAGTGATCTTTTAATGTCAAACTTTGCGAAATCAAACCATTTCCATATTATTGCAGTAATGTGACCGCCTTCCTTCAGTTATATTTTACAGTTGACACCTACTGCTGCTATTTTTTAAGTGTGTTTGATGATCAAATCTTACTCTTGAAGAAACACTGGCAGCTTACATTATTGATGTGACTCCACAGATCTATTTCTGTTTATTTCTATTTCTATTTCTTCCTGGTAGCACTACTGTAGTTTGAGACATTGCAGCGGGAGCACTAATACTTTGCTGAACTACCTTTATTTTGCCATTTCGCCATATGATAGTATGACTGCTATATCCACAACTAGCTGTAGATTTTCACGTACTTACTTTACTACAGAAAAGGAACAAAAGACAAACAAATTGTTTTATTTGCTCTCTCAAAGTCAGTTTATTGTAAACAAACTGCAATTCTCCTCTGAAAAAAAATCTGAATTCAGCACTGTGTACCACAATAGTACATTGTAAATCCTATTTGACCTATTTAGTACAAACACAAGTAACAACACAGCATAAAGTCTCAACCAATGTCCATCAATCAAACTTTGTAAATACTTGTCCTTAATTTTATTGTTCATCCATGCCCTGTTTTTGAGGGTGTTGTCACAGTGCAGCTTTACAGGATATTGGTATTTCTTTGTTAATTTCAGTCAGTTTACTCTTCTTCCGTATAAGGAGTTGGTTGGGCCCTTCATTTGTAGTTTTGAGAATTCTCCAGGCGTCATGGAGCATCAGGCCCTCCAGAGAACAGCCATTAATAGACAGAACCTCATCACCAACATCAATAATCCCAGACAGTTCTGCAGCACCTCCTGTTGTAGAGAGGTACAGCAATTCAGCTTTCAGCTTTACTTAAAGATGCACAAAATGAGACATTATTCATATTTGCAAAAAGCTCACAAAGAGGACCAAGGTAGGAAGCCACAACAAAATACTGATATGACAACTTCCATTTAAGACCCAAAACATTATGACCTCGGGCCTTATATTCTATATGTCAAAACAGCATACAGGCAATAACAGTGGTTTCAGGCTGAAAACTTCTGCAGCAGATCCTTTAAGTCCTGGAAGTTTCACATTGGAGTTCAGACTTGTTCCAGCAGATCCTAAACACTCTGTCACTGGTTCTTGGTTTTTTCTTACTCGGACCACTGACACTGACTTCATTGCTGCATTCCCAAGCTTGGTGTTTCAAAGATGCACAACCTAGTTATTTGACAAAAATGATTTGGCCCTTGCCAAAGTTGTTCATGTCTTTGACCAGCCCATTTCTCTAGAATCCAACATGCTGACTATGAAAACTGACAATTCCCTTTGCATTTAGTATATCCTATGACCTTTGCATAAGCTCTCGTTAAAAGACATTGACTCGGTCATAATGTTTATGGTCATAATGTTTAGGTCATGATCCTGGCTCCATCTGTCTGGGTACCTTGATGTGGTGACCTTCTTTTCCCCCACTGGCAATCACCTGACAGATCTGAGAGCCATTCTCCAATCATCCTTCCATTCGCCACCAGATTATTCTTTTTACTTCAGAGTATTATCTTGCCAAGCCACTGTTTATCTCAGTTTTATAGTGTTTTTGAAACTCACATCTAACCTTTTTTCTTTCTTGTGCATCAGGTTCCAGACAAATTATTTTTTATTTAAGTCAGTCGTGACCAAGCCATCTACCTCCTACTCCAGATTCTCAACATTCAGCTCCTCAGCCTCATAGCTGCACACTGTGTCCAACGCCCTGTCTCTACCTGACAATCATTTGCCATCTTTGCATTCCTTTCCAGTGTGTGTTCAGCCACACCTACACTCCTACACCCTCGCCAGCCATGGCATTTGCCTCTAAACCTTGTTCTCTCAATTCACTGAAGATTTATACAATAAGGGTTCTTAAACACTGTGTTGTGTGTACTGCTATTAAAAATTAATTGCCCTTAACAACGTTTCGGCCCATTATTGTACATTGTACTATTGTGATGAACAGACGGTAATCATTTTCATTTACCCCTTATGATTGGTTGTCAATTTTTCAGCACCCTTGTTTTCATCAATTTCTTGTTCATTTTAATAACTGGTACAACTAAAAGTACATTTTTTGGGACAAATACATTGATAACAACAAAAATTACTCATAAGAGTTTAATTTAAGAGCTGATATCTAGGCATTTTCCATGGTTTTCTTGATAATAACCAAAATCACTTCAGTTCTTACACCAATAGCTATGGCATTGTACTGCCAAAAACAATGCTTTTAAGCATTCCATGTTTTCTTTTCTGTTTGTTTTAGTCACGATACACATAGGAGTTAGTATTTAATTGCATAACCATTGTTTCATGACTGCAGCCATGCGTCTTGGCATGCTGTCCACCAACTTCTGACATTGTTCTGCTGTCACAGCAGCCCATTCCTTTTGGACAAATTCAAACAAATTAGCTTTGTTTTTGGGCTTGTGGTTCTTCATTTTGCATATGATGATTTTCCATAGGTTTTCAATTGGATTTAGATCTGGTGATTGAGCAGGCCAAGGCATGGTCAGAACCTTCTGGCTCTCCATTAAGGCTTTAACTACCCTTACCGTGTGGCAAGGGACATTGCCTTGTTGGAAAATCTAGTCATGCGAGGCAGGAAAGAGCTTTCCAGCTGATGGAAGAAGACTGTTTTCAAGAACAGCCCTGTACATGACCTGGTTCATTCGCACTTCACACAACTGCATTTGCCCTGTTCCACCTATATTGAAACAACCCCAAATCACCTCTGATCCACCCCTATGTTTTACTGTAGGGGCAAGGCAGTCTGGTTTGTAGGCTTCTCCAGGCTTCCTCCTAACCAGTAAGTTGACTAGAGTGGGCATTAGCTGAAAATTGGATTCATTCATTTCTGGTACACCGGTAACACTGATGAACACTCCAGCCCAGTAGGTGGCAGTAATGAACTGTATTACTTTGTCGAGGCCTCAGCAGAGTAATAACTGAAACCACAAAAATGTCTGTCTTTTAATAACTTAATGATAAACTTTCAGCTTATGAAAAAATATTTTGTTTATAAATAAAAATTTATTCTCCTAAAAAAAGAACCATCAAAATTCGACCATTTATCAGACTCAGAAATGATGAAAACAGAATAAATCTATGGATTTTCAACTTTGTGAAGGTCCATGAACTACTAATGCTTATGTTATTTACCATACAATGGAAAAACCTAACTAAATCCAGGCTTTAAATAATCAAAATCACTGTTTTCTATATGTCCCATTTTAAAATTGTATTCATTTTCTAAATTTAAAATTATGAACACGTATATGTCTGTTAACTGATTCAACTGTCAACCAAAAGTTATTTGAAGTGAAAAACTTGTTGCGTAAAATATTGCTATTTGACAAAATGTGATTAATTGCGATTAATTAATTTCAAAGCCTGTAATAATTTGATTTTTTTAAATTGTGTCCCACCACTATATATATAGAAAGTTATTATTACTGGGTAGAAAATTATTAATTGGTATTAATTTAACTACTGTAAGTACAGAGAACTTTTAGTATTTTGCAAATTTAGTTTCACATATCCACAATGTCTGTGTGTGTGACTTTACTAAACCTAGCAACCACAGTGATGCTAAGCAGTTACCATAACTGGTTATCAGCTCATTAAGTCAACCCAGGATTTTGTGAAACTATGTTCACATAAAAGCAGCTGTGTTGGTGCTTAATGACCACTTGCAAACATGGACAGATCTCGAGCCACATACTTCTCACAATAAATACAAACTATGATCACTACCTCCATATCCTGCTATGTACTATAAGGCCTCTATTAAGGCCCCATTCCTGGTAATGCTGGTAATCTCGGCATTGTGTTTGTTGTGACCTAGTTGTAGCTAGTGCAGCCAAAAGGCTTCATGGTTCTGCCTGTGTTATGCAGATTAGGTATGTGGCAGAACAACAAAAGTTGGCTAGGGCAAACAGAAGGACCACAGGTGTACTCCAACCTACAAGCCACTACAATGTCACTCAATAGGATTGTAGATGGGAAATTACTTTAAGTATGTTCTTACTTAGAGACAAAGTTTACCTGTAAAGATGCGTTTGACAATGAAAGGCCTGTCTCCATTGCTTGAGGACTTCCCCCCCTCCAGACTGAAGCCAAGGCCAGCAGATGTCTTGTGAAGCTCCACTGTTAAAGCATCATCTGGACCTACATCTCCCACTAAATAGCATTCAACAACCAGAATTTTACAAGTTAAACAACACTATGAGTAATTTCTGAAAACTTATTACTGCTTATTAATAGAACCAAAGATAGTAAACACTATAACAGCAAGGGCTGGTTATAATGATAATGCTTCTGTTTAAAACAGTGAAATGGTCAACAGGAGATAGAGTGGTAAAGTGCTAAGTAGATCAGAGTGTTTTGACATTCACTTCATAGTTAACAATATAATGGGAAAATGAGGGGAAGCTCTATTGTAGTAGGACAAACAGCTATACACTTCTGAATACAAGCACTTTGGTCTTTGTCATTAGAAATGTCTGTACAGGCTCCAACCACCTACCTGCTCCAATTTCCAAAATCTTCTTGGTGGCAGAACACATACTATTTGGCTGAATAGTCGAGTCTGCTCTGTCAGAGATACTTTCTTCGCTGTCCTTGTTTCTCAAAACAACCACTAAGGCTTGTTTAGACAGTCTGGCTTGATGAAGGCAAGATACAACCTCTCCATGGGTTTTACCCTGCAGACTTTTGCCATTTATAGATAAAATTCTGTCACCTCGCTGGATTGTGCCTTCAAGGATAGCTGCACCTTTGGCAAAGACCCGATGAACCTGGACACAAAAAGTTCATGTTAGGGGTATTGGCAAAAATGATTTAAAAAAAAAAAAAATATATATATATATATATATATATATATATGTGTGTGTGTATTTATATATATATATATATATATATATATATATATATATATATATATATATATATATATATATATATATATATATATATATATTTATTTATTTAGTTTTATTTAGATTTTTTTTGTTTGTTTGTTTTTGTATTCATCAGTCCGATAGCGAGCTTGTTGCATCGGAATTTCAGTCAGAATGTGCACCAACTAGTGTATGTTCTGGTTGACAGTAAAGTGGCTATTCTTCTTCTTCTTCTCCAGTTTTTTTCTCTCACTGTGACAATTATATATCATTCAATTATTTGTTATTTTTCAAATCCATCCATCCATTTTTTCTGTTAATCTGGGGTCAGGTCTCGGGGACAGCAGAAAAATATATTTATGTATTTCATTCTAAATTTATCTTCATCAACCAGGAAGGTCCCTTGAAGTATTGTAGCATCAGTCCCTTTGCAGACATGCTGTTGTATTAATTATAAAGGCTGTCACAGCACAAGCTAAAGTAATCACAGACAGCACGAGCTTTATCCTACCAACTTTCTGCCATAGCTGACCTGCATTCAGTTTCTCAGCTCATGCCTTGTTACATTTTCCTACTGCTGCTAAAGGATGCCTGGTCAGTGTATTTTGAAATGGCTTGTAGTACATACAGTGGTGGAAAAAAGTTTTCGGACACCCTCATTATATTTTTTTGTTTACTGTTTGCAAGAAAAACTAAGAAAACTAAATTCTTCACAGTTTCATTATATCAGCTCTCAACACTGTCGGTATCAAAGTCAACAAATAACAGAGAATGTCTTCAAAACTGAACAGAAAATAAATAAACCATCACATCATCAAATTAATATTTAGTAGCTCTGTCATTAGCACGCAATCAAGCTCTAATCCTGGCTGGCATGTTCCCCATGAGCCTTTTACACTGTTGAGGGGTAATCTTGTTCCATTCTTCTTGAATGACTGCTTTTAATTCTTCTAAATTCTTTGGTTTACGCTTTGAAACAGATCTTTTGATAATCCACCACAGATTTTCAGTGGGGCTGATGTCCAAGGATTGAGCTGGCCAGTTTAAGACCTGGATACTGTGTTCCTGCAGCCAAAGTCTACTGGCGATGGATGTGTGGCAAGGGGCATTGTCCAGTTTTTTTGTGCTTGGGCCAAACAACGTCGGGCTAACCTCTGTCTCTCATTGATCAGGGGCTTCTTGACAGCCTTGTAGGACCTTAAGCCATGATCTAAAAGTCGGCCACATACAGTGCGGCCATTTCTTACTGAAGAAACTCTTGGATGCCCAGATCTTGGTTTGTCTTCCAAGCTGTTGGTTTGTCTGTATTTCTGCAGATTGTATCCAACTGCTGAAGGACTGCATCTGCACTTCCTGGCTATCCGGCGGCAGCTGTACCCTTCCTGGCAGAGAATCTGTATCTTCAGGTGTGTTTCTGTGTTAGGTTCCTTGTTTTAGCCACTTTGGTCTCTGAAGAACTTTCAAATGTGCTGGCTTTATATACAGTCATGGAAAAAGTATTAGACCACAATCGTTTTCTTCAATTTCTTGTTCATTTTAATGCCTGGTACCACTAAAGGTGTATTAACTGAAGAATACAATGAACACGACAAAAAATACAGCTGATTCCATAATACTTTATGTCCCATTTGACATGCTTAAGCTTAATTGTATTGCAAGGGTATATAAGAGGCCATTTCATGTCATAAGCAGCACTGCACATGCAAAGGCCTAGAGTGGTTTCCTGATTACATTTAATTTGTAGCACAGCTCAGAAGTGATCAGCTCTCATAAAATGCTTCAAACAAAAGAACTATGTGAAGCTACAAAGGCAGCCATCTTGGCACTGCTGCAAATTGGCATGAGTGAGAGACAGGTAGTGAATAAACTGAAGATCTCCAAGACAGTTGTTCATTACACCAAGAAAAAAGAAGCCGAACATGGTACTACCAAATTGCTAGCTAGTCGTGGTAGGAAACGTCTTTCTACCCCACGAGATGTCTGTGCACTCATCTGTTCCTCCAGGGACCTTATATTGAGTGGACACTGTCGAGAAATGTGACTTGTTTGGCAAGGACAGTTGGAAACCAACTTCTTGAAACTT
The DNA here is from genome assembly GCF_022539595.1 of Amphiprion ocellaris. Lineage (NCBI taxonomy): Eukaryota > Metazoa > Chordata > Actinopteri > Pomacentridae > Amphiprion > Amphiprion ocellaris. The sequence continues at coordinate 10,797,843 of NC_072771.1, read as the reverse complement.
GTTTGAAGTCACGCAGGGCACAGAAGAAGCCCGTCATCAACAAAAGGCAGAGGAAAACCTGGTTACTCTTTGCTGAGGATCAAAAGGATTGGACTGTTGATGATTGGGCTGTGGTTCTCTTCAGTGATGAATCCAATTTTCAGTTGATGCCCACTCCAGTCAACTTACTGGTTAGGAGGAAGCCTGGAGAAGCCTACAAACCAGACTGTCTTGCCCTTACAGTAAAACATGGGGGTGGATCACAGACGACCTGGGGTTGTTTGAGTATTGGTGGAACAGGGCAAATGCAGTTGTGTGAAGGACGAATAAACCAGGTCATGTAAAGGGCTACTCCTTCCTTCTTCCATCAGCTGGAAAATTCTTTCCTGCCTCGCATGACCAGATTTTCCAACAAGGCAATGTCCCTTGGGGCCAAGGTTAGTTAAAGCCTTAATGGAGAACCAGAAGGTTCCGACCATGCCTTGGCCTGCTCAATCACCAGATCTAAATCCAATCGAAAACCTGTGGAAAATCATCATATGCAAAATGAAGAACCACAAGCCCAAAAACGAAGCTAATTTGTTTGAATTTGTCCAAAAGGAATGGGCTGTGACTAAAACAGACAGAAAAGAAAACATGGAATGCTTAAAAGCACTGTTTCTGACAGTACAATGCCATAGCTACTGATGTAAGAACTTAAGTGATTTTGATTATTATCAAGAAAACCATGGAAAATGGCTTAGATATTTGCTCTTAAACTCTCATGAGGTTTTTTTGTTATCATTATATTTGTCCAAACAAATGTACCTTTTGTTGTACCGTGCATTAAAATGAACAAGAAAATGAAGAAAACAAAGGTGGTCTAATAAGTTTTTCCATGACTGCATGAAGCATGGAAACAAAAATTGTATTTTTAATAAAAGCACAACCTTCATTAGTGGATCAGTTGTACCAAAATTACCCAAAACTCAAAATTTCTTATGTATTTTTATGTAACCAATCAATTTTAAGTTCTTAGTGGCTTTTTAAGGATTTGTTTAGTATTCTGGCTGTGACTGTATAAAAGGAAATTGCACTTGAAGACCAAAGAGTGATTCTTACTGCAATATTTCACAAATGGGGTGTCCAAAATGTTTTTTCCACCATTGTATGTCTGTGTAGATTCTGAGTCATCCAGGTCATGGTAATTGTAGGAGCTTCAGCAGAAATCAACTGGTTCTTGAAGACATTGTATATGCAGTCCAATTCAACGTGTGTCCAGATTTGTACATAGGAGAGACTAAACAACAGCTTCACAAGTGTATGGCTCAACACAGGAGAGAAGCTCCTCAGGACAAGATTCAGCATCTACCTGTATCTGAAGGATAAGGGACATACGTTTGAAGACAGCAATGTATACAATATAGACAGAGAGGACAGATGGTTTGAGAGAGGAGTAAAGAAAGCCATCTATGTCAAATTGGAACAACCATCTCCAAACAGAAAAGGAGTTCTGCAACACCACTTATAAAGCACCTATTATGCAGTGATAAGGTCTCTCCACAGAAAGTGTCACCATCGTTAACGTCTTGAGACACTCCTGACATGGCAGATTCATATCTTTTGTTGTGTTAACTGGCAGCTCCACTGCCATGATTGCTGTCATTGTTGTTGGACTACTTATTTTCACAACAATTCACACCTGGAGACAGGTGAGTCCTGGTCATTAATGGGGCATAAACCGCATTAAGTGAAGTGACAATATATTCTGTAACTCCCCATTAGTCATGAATGACAGGTGAAACGTCTTCAAGAACGTACAAGAGAAGTCCAGTTGAACTGGAGCTCCTATGGTTCTTGTAGTACATAAAACTCATTTTTAATTTCTTTTAATATACTTCATGCATTTGGGTTCTCTAAACCTTTCATATGTAGTATATAAACTGCCCCCTCTTATGCACAAAATCACTTTAAATGAACAATTAAATGCTGTGAAATTCTCTTACTTTTAAAGTCTGGTTTTACTTGTCAAGGATATTTGTGCTGAAAATAGTATATAAAAACCTTTTTCAACCTTGCTGTCATAAGATTTCGAACGCCACAGTTTTTCTGCCATTGAAATTTTTTAGGAGCTGTGACATTGAACTCTTGTTTGTTTGACTATTTCCCTCACTTAAATGTTTAAGATCATCACACAAATTTAAATTTTAGACAAAGTTAACTAAAGTAAACACAAAATGCAGTTTTTAAATGATGATTTAATGTTTTAAGGGGAAAAGCTAGCCTAACCTACCTGGCCCTGTGTGAAAAAGTAATTGCCCCCCTTGTTAAATATGAATTAACTGTGGCTAATCCCATTTTTTGGAAAGCAAGTTAAATTTCACCAACCACACCCAAGCCTTATTACCTCCAAACCTGTTCAATCAAGACGTCACTTAAATAGAACCTGTCACAATAAAGTTGGCTAAAAGATCTCAAAAAGCTGCAACACAATCCCGCAATCCAAAAAGACTCAAGAACAGATGAGAAATAAAGTAATTGGCATCTATCAGTTTGGAAAGGGTTACAAAGCCATTTCTTAAACTCTGGGACTCCAGCAAACCATAGTGAGAGCCATTATCTACAAATGGAGAAAACGCGGAACAGTGGTGAACCTTCCTAGAAGTGGCTGGCCCACCAAGATTACCCCAAGAGCACAGCAATGACTCATCAAGGAGATCACAAAGGAACCCAGGACAAGATCTAAAGAACTGCAGGCCCCACTTGCCTCATTAAAGGTCAGTGTTCATGCCTCACCAATAAGATGTCTGTGTAGTCAGAGCCTAGCTTCCCATTAGGCAAGGCAGGCAATTGCTTGGGGCCCCCTAGCTAGGAAGGGCCCCAAGTGGGCCAACAGAATTGACACAAACAGCGACAGAATACGTTCACTAGACAGCTGCCGTTACAAGGTGCAATGACAACCGCCCGTTGCACAGCCCCTGAAGGGGCCCCCTCTGCCGTGAGTCAAACTCGCCCCTCCCTCACCTCCTTCTCTCTGTCAGACATAGGGAGAGGGGAGAGAGAGGTGCCGACAGCGTGTGCAGCGTGCTCTTCAGTGTTTCTGTGTTTCTTACACGTTGCATTTCATGAACCTGTGCACATACTTGATTAATATTTATTTTTTATTTGATTATGTGGTTTGCTTTTATTGTTGTGGTGTTTATAGTTCTTTTTATATAGTTTTTCTTTTCTAAAAGCATTTTAAAAACTGACACTTTACAAACAAACATATATTTATTTATCTTGTTCTTATTCTTGTTGAATTTGCCAGGGTACTAGATTTTCAATGTCATTGTCTTAATCACTTAATGTTTACACTCAATGTTTACATTTTTTGAGTACATGCTAAAATAAAAACTACATGCATATAACAACTTCTTTGACCTGTGGCAATTCCTTATAATGGCAAAGTATAATTTATTACACCCCATATTTCCATCAGTACTTCAGAGGGCCCCCTGTTACTTTTTGCTTGGGGCCCCAGGGAACCCTTGCTACGGCACTGTGTGTAGTTTCTCATTCATCCAGGTCATGGTTATCCAAAGTTGTTTAAATCAATCCAACTGGACTTTAAGAAGGTTCCTTGAAGACGTTTCACCTCTCATCCAAGAGGCTTCGTCAATTCTGGTGGTGGTTGATGTTGCCTCAGCTTATAACCTCTGTGAGGTGTGGTCAGTGCTATTCACATTCCGACGACCATTGCCAAGACCCGTCTGGCTCCTCAACGATGGTCGTTGGGAGCCAGGGAGTGACAAAGGGGGTCGTTGGAATGCGAGTTTCACCGAGCCCTTGTATGCTAATGGTGGTCGTTAGCATGAGCCACATCACCTGAGTCATTCTGCTGAGTAGTTCTTTTGGGGAGTTTTGAAAGAACCTGATTGTAAATCGGTGAAAGATGATGTCGCAGACCACCAGAGATGGCTTCTCCACTTTGACATGGATGGCTTCTTTCACACCTCTCTCAAACCATCTGTCCTCCCTGTCCACAATGGGGTTCGCCTTCCAACGACCCCCTTTGTCACTCCCTGGTTCCCAACAACCATCGCTGAGGAGCCAGACGGGTCTTGGCAATGGTTGTCAGAATGTGAATAGCACTGACCACACCTCACAGAGGTTATAAACTAAGGCAACATCAACTACCACCAGAACTGAAGAAGCCTCTTGGATGAGAGGTGAAACGTCTTCAAGGAATCTTCTTAAAGTCCAGTTGGATATATTGAAACAACTTTGGACTCACCAATAAGGAAGAGACTGGGCAAAAATGGCCTCCATGGCAGAGTTCCAAGGCAAAAACCACTACTGACCAAAAAGAACATAAAGGCTCGTTTTTTGCAAACAAAAAACTGAATGATCCCCAAGATTTTTTGGAGAATATTCTATGGACTGATGAGACAAAAGTTTAACTTTTTGGAAGGTGTGTGTCTCGTTACATCTGGCATAAATGTAACACAGCATTTCAGAAAAAGAACATCATATCAAAAGTCAAATATGGTGGTGGTAGTGTGTTGGTCTGGGGCTAATTCGCTGCTTCAGGACCTGGATGACTTGCTGTGATTGATGGAACCAGGAATTCTGCTCTCTACCAAAAATCCTGAAGGAGAATGTTCAGCCATCAGTTTGTGACCTCAAGCTGAAGTGCAGTTGGGTTGTGCAGCGGGACAACAATCCAAAACACACCAGCAAGTAGACTTCTGAATGGCTTAAAAAAAAAAAAAAAAAAAAAAAAAACAGAAGGTTTTGGAGTGGCCTAGTCAAAGTCCGGACTTGAATCTGATTGAAATGCTGTGGCAAGACCTTAAAAAGGCTGTTCATGCTCAAAAACCCTCCAGTGTTCCTGAATTAAAACTATTCTGCAAAGAAGAGTGGGCCAAAATATCTCTACAGAGATGTGAAAGACTCATTGCCAGGGAAATTATTTTACAAAACGCTTGATTTCACTTGTTGCTGCTGAGGGTGGCTCAACCAGTTACTAGGTTTAGGGGGCAATTACTTTTTCACACAGGGCCTAGTAGCGTTGAATAGTTTTTTTCCCTTAATAAATAAAATCATCATTTAAAAATTGCATTTTGTGTTTACTTGGGTTACCTTTGTCTGATATTCACATTTGTTTGATGATCTTAAACATTAAAGTGGGGAAATTATGCAAAAAAATTACAATTTGAGAAGGAGGCAAATACTATTTCACTGCACTGTATCTTTCATAAAGAGGCAGATTACTGATTTAATTAACAGACTTGCCTGATGTGTCAGACCAGAGGCAGCAGATTCATCAGCATACTGTGGAATACCAGTCAAAAGGGACACACCCACTCATTCAAGGGTTTTTCATAAGTTTGATTTTGTTCCACATTGTAGAATTAAACTGAAGCTATAAAAACTATGACGTAACAAATATGGAACTATGTCATCAAAGTATAAACACAGTACAATTTGTTTCTTCAAAGTAGCCTTTTTTTTCTTTCATTACAGCTGCGTCAACAGTTTGTTCTCTTACCCACCTTCAGGAGATTGTCACCTGGAGTTTTTCTCAACAATTTTGAAGGAGTTCCCACATGCTGAGCATTTCAGTCAAACTTAATTTTTTGTTTCACACAAATATAATGTCATGCAAAGTGTTTTACAAGACAAAAAGAAAAAAGCAGAGGATGATAAATGCTTAAATGAATAACTGAAAAAAGGAGAGCCAAGGAAGCGTCATTAATAAATATAAACAATTTCATAATTTTGCAATGGGAAATTCAGAATAGCAAAATAAGACAATAATATTAAAGTGTTAAAGGACAGATAAACTGGACAAAAATGTACACTGTCGGTCAAAATGTTGGTTACAAGAGATGTTGTGGAAAGTTTTAGCTCTGGTTCCAAATTGGTTGCATAAAGACAACTATTTCTTGCATAAAACAATACCAATTGTGTTTCCATAATGAATAATTTTTTTATTATTTCATAAGATATATGGAACAAAAATTACAAATTAAATGTGTAAAACAAATAAATAGCACTTCCCTGAGTGTGTCACAAGTGCTAATAAAATCTTTCAAATGATAATAAATGAAAATAATATAATGATAAATATATTGCAAAAGTTCATGTAGGGCACCTAAACAGATAACATATATAGCCTTCTTTTGCTTGCAAGGTGGCTGCCAGTCTCCAAGGCAGTCTCTCCACTAATGCATGTGACATAACAGTGAGGAAACTAGCCCATTTTTCCTATAAAAATTGGGCAAGTTCATGAAGATTAGCTGTAGGTTTCTCGAAGCAACTTCACGCCCAAGAGCATCACACAAATGCTCGATGGGATTAGTGTCAAGTGAGCAAAACACAGATTCCCTACTGGTTAAGAAAATCCTGCACAGTTTACGTTTTGTGTGCTGTGACATTATTAGCTTGGTGCCTAAAGACCTCTGTGAATGTCTGCCAAGCCATGGCAACAGGTGATGTATCAGTGTATTATTAAATTGCAGCCCCAGTGACACTGGCCCCAAAGATCAGCAGGTCTGACACGGCCCCATACATGTACAGATCCGCCTCCACTGGAGAGTCTTTGCTGTACACAATCCTCATTGAGTCTTTCACCTTGCATTTGATGTATCCTGGCATGGCCATTTGTTCTATACAACAGAAAATGGGAGTAATCTCCAACAGGACGTGTTGCCAGTAATTTACAGTAAGGGGCTCGGTACTGCCTGGCCCACTGGAGGAGTTACTGCTTGTGTGTCGTGTTTAGATGTGGCTTCCTGATCAGCCTTCTGGCATTCAGACTCCTTCAACCAATCTCCTGCTGACTGTCTCATGACTAACTTGGATATTTGCATCCTGCCTCAGAGAAGCAGCAGCATGTTTATCTATCTCTAGTGTCCCAGAAACATTCAATTAGATACAGAAACGCCTATTATGAGTTTCATTTACACATTGAATCATTACTTAATAACTTGATAATGCAAACTTCTCTGTTATGTTCACTAAAATGGTGCTTTACAACAAATTCCCAGTATTTACAAGCTGTAACCAACATTTTGACCCACAGTGTATGAATGGAAAAACAACTAAAATGATAAGATATAAATAAAATACTACTCTGCATCGCTGGAGCACCTGCCCCTTTGCTCCTCGATGCCCAAAGTGCCCTTTAATAATTAATATATAATATAAATAAATCATATAATTCAGATTTATCTTCAGTGGGTCACGTGATCCACATAGACGTCCCCCACTACCCTGAGGTGCCCAGATGCGCCCTATAGCTCAGCGCTAGCGCTGCTAGGCTAGAAACCGAAGACTGGAGGGAGGACTTCAACAACTGATGGTCCAGTGAGGAGGTTTTGCAGCGGGAACCGTTTGTGCACGGTGTATTCTTGCAAGATGACTGACGAAGTGAAGTCAGCATCCTGTGTATGTGTCTTACTCTGCACACACCTCTCATCAGTTATAGCCACTAGTTAACCACACACAGCGTGCTAAGGGGAAACAGTATGCCAGGCTTCTTTTTGTTTCTATATGTTTCTTTTGTCATGGGCAAAGTGCATTAGAGAGATATATTATTTTACTGTCAGTGAGTTGCAGTGTGTTTCCTGTGTTTCTAGAGGAAAATGAGGCATAGGTTATGTTATTTCACTAAAAATATGTACATGCATTTTCACATAATTTTGGACTATTACAGTATAAATACAATAACAATTATAATTAGAAGAATTTGAATTATTTTCTAAACTACTCATTTAAACATATCAGTACTTGTTTATAACATTTATATACATAGACACAAATTAAATATAATATGCATAAATGGAAAATATAATAACTTTTAGAACCTTGCTGTCTTGCGCAAAGTGGATAGTCAAACTGAATAAAAGCACAAATACAATTAAATACATGATTTCTATGTCATTAAATTTTTTTTACTTTATTATTAGCACTACGAATAATAAAGGCCAGATTATGAATCAGTACCATGGAGCAAATCTGTGGCTATGCAGTATATGTCTTGAAAAGGTATGAAATTTAAAAGCAAGGACTCCAGGAAGAGCAGCCACAGTTAAACAGTCCAGTGTCTAAGGGTGATCTAAATTCAACTTAATACATTATCTTCCTATGTCACAAATTAATGCACTGCTTGTATTATGGCTTTGTGGATTTAGGCTGTACCTCCACCCCTCCTTTATTCTGGTCCCCCCTTTAATGTTCCCCTTTCAGTTTACGAATGAGCAACTAGTTCTGCTTAGTTCAGTCAGCCTTGGCTGCAGCCTGTCAGCAGGAGTCTCCTACAAACAATCAGCATTATGGCAGGTCACAGTCAGCCATTTTCAGTGTTATTTATCTTTGCATCTTGTCATGATCACATAACACTTGTTTAATCAGCTACTATCTCTCCCATGCTCTTTTAGTGTCTACACTCTCAGATCAATACAGCCCACCTCCAGCAATATCATCATCATCATCATCATCATCATCATCATCATCATCATCATCATCATCATCATCATCATCATCATCATCATCATCATCATCCTCACCAACGTCCTCAACAGAAGCTGTTCAATGTACCCCATCAGGTCAAACATAAACTGCCCCTAACAAAGATATGAGGTGTGAACAATGATATGGTATGTTGTGATTCCATGTTACATTCTTTATGAATATGGGTTGCTACAATTCAGCCAGTTATATTGTAAGGCACATTTCTGTATGGTGTTTCCAATTCATGCTCCATGTGCCCCCTTTTAACTTTGAGTACCTGTCCCTCCAAACATCTCTGCATGGCCCTGCTTAAGAGAGCCAATTCTATCAAAGCTTTTAATGCTTTTTAACCTTGAAGAAACTCTCAAAATTCTTCTGATTTTCTGGACTGACTGACCTTCATGTTAAAGTAATGATGGACTGTCATTTCTTTCCATTAATATGGATTAATATTGTCTGTAAATAGGACTATTTTCTGTAGACCAACACTACCTTGGCACAAAAGCACTGGTCTCAAACACATTGATAAGACAAGAATTGGCATCAGTGAAATAGAGAAATAAAGAAAAAAGTCCTTGAAAGAGTAGATGCATCCATTCTTTTGACTGGTGCTGTATGTGCCCAAAGATTACAATATATTCTGCTAAAAAATACGCTGCAAAAATGCCATAAACTGATTTACGCACTAACCCTACAGTATAGATGAGCAGCATACATTACATATTGCAATAAAGTGTGATTTACTGAATTTACTGCTTTAACCACATTATATATATTAAAAAAAATTAAGAATTCTGCTGCCTGGGGAGTGAATCTTGGGAAGTCAACAAACTCTGTTTAGAGCATAACCAGTCACCATTATTTTAGCTTTGCACCTAAGTAACCACTGGACCACTACAAAGCTTGCAGGAATAGTCAGACACCAAAATGACAGCCAAATTAATATGTCAGGCTAAATGGCATCATAACATAAAAAAATATTGGAAATTTTTGATTTTGCTACTCCCAGTAACAGTGTCACTGTACACACTCTGACAGACTACTGTCATGGACAGAGTTTGACTCCCCCCTTCCTGCTGTCGGCTCTTCTGCCCATTTACTTCTCCCCCGTCTCCCTCTGCACTGCAGGTGATCAGCGCAGAGGGTGAGCAGCTGTGAGGATACACACCTGCAGCTAATCACCATCAACCTGACAGTAAAGACTGTCTCCCCACACCGTTCAGTGTGGGATTGTACTGCCAGTCTACTGCAGACAATGGTGTGAGGCTGTACAACAGAGCAGCCTGCCTTCCACTCTAGGGAACCTACAGATAGAGGACCTGGACTCCCTTAGTTGCCTCCAGTCAAAGACCCACAGACCGCCTCCAGATAGAGGACGTGGACCCCCCTCCCGGACTGCTCTGACCAACTCTGCCCCCACTTCCAGGGCCCAGAGTCATCCCTGCCCACAGCCGCCGTTCTCCGCGTCACACCAGCAGCTGCCATTTTTAGCTGGACGTTGTCAGCACCGGCGTGTGCCTCCCTGACTGCCGGTTGGTTTCTGGCCTTAGTGGCAGTTAGTTCATTATTGAAACAATTGGTATTTCTGAATAAAGACCTGTTTATTTCTGATCTGCCGTCCGCTCTGTGAATTCTCATTTGGGTTCAAATTTCCCTCAAACTGTGACAACTACACATTATCATTCATGAGTCTACAACTTGTACTTACAGTTATTTCCTTCTGCTCAAGGTCAACTCCACCAGCAATACTAAACCCAAGCCCTGAGCCTTCTTCTTTACTCAGGACAACAAGCTGAGTATTATTGTTGACCTGCAGAGTACAGACACAGTCAGTGTGACAAAAGTGAAAGTGGGACTGAAACAATATATACTATGGAAAGTGTCGCGCAAATATGTGTATCAGCAGTGTATTGTTACCTCTGAAATGGTTTTAGTGTCCTGAAGCAATTCAGACACATACGCTTTAGCTTCCAGGGAGGACAACAATGTTTCCAGCTTACTCTGACTCCCAGAAAAAGTAGTCAGCTCCTTCAAACTGCAAACAAAAGGAGTAAGATAAAGAAGTTTACTCTATTTTCCCCAATGATTGCAATTTCAAGCAAGAATACCCATTGAAATCAAATATGATCTAATAAAATACAATGAAATTAAAGGATGAACATATGTTACAGGTAGCCATATCCATCAAATTGATGCACCGGGAACAGAAACTTGTTTTAAATGTTTATCAGACAAAAAGCCCTTCAATACTATGAAAGCACCATTTCCCCCCTTCTTTAGTAAAGTCTAGTTTACACCTACAATAATGCATTCATTACAAATGCTGCAGTATTACTTCAATTGCAAGTCCTGTTCATTTAGAAGAGACAGTCAAACTCTAAATAAACACAATATTGCAAGGGTAATGATTCAAGGTTGCAGCTGGAGAAACCAAAAGCCAACTTATTATCTACTTAGCATAAGATATAAAGGAGTGTTGCTACCAGACTGTGTTCAACCATTCAGCTCTTTTTAGATGTTCCAGATTAGAACTGATGTAATTAGCTTAAGCTGTGCTACAAACGTTACTGTATATTTTGTGCGATAGTGCTTAGCTTGGTGTAGATTCATATAACTGACAAATGAGAGTTATTTGAGGTCAAGCTTCAAATAACTCACTCAGTTGTACAGATATTTATAGTTATTATAGAATACAAGATTTCAGCATATGGGATGCTTTTTCGTGTGTGTGTTAAATGCATTCCAAAGTTCCATGAAAGCTAATAGCCTATGAAAGTATAAAAGCTACATCAATAACAGTACATGTAACATACCCATTACCATGAGGAGTTTTTTTGCTAGAGACTTGAAAAATGTAAGGCAGTGCAGGTGGTGCCTGATGTATCTCTGTGCTGGAACCTCTCTTACTGCAGTTACTGTATTCTGCAAAGATGATCCAGCACTGCAAACCCCTTTAACTCAGCCTGCTAGTGATACTAGACCTGACAGATAGATCACTGTTCCCAGATTAATCACCTCCATTTGTCTTTTTTCTGATCATGACCTATATACATGTGTTCAATGTTTACTTATTCACTGGATAAATGAAGGAGAAGGATCTTTTGAACTGTCACAGTAAAACACTTAACTCAAGTAAGCGACACAGTCTTCCAAGCAGCCTCCTAACCAAGCACTCTAGAGTAGTCACTGAAATGTCTGAGAGTTTCACACCCATCATATTGATTCTGACTAACAGAGTTTGGCTGTTTTCCTAATGTGCATGCCATTATTATAGGTTTTAAGGACATGAGATGATTTGCCCAATTTGTTCAGCATGTGTATAGGAAAGAAGAGGCCACTGCTGGAGAACAACACAAACAGTTATTGTGCGTCATTGTTTTTAAAAGGCTTATGTCTGTTCTGTAATTCTGACTTAACTCCTTATTGCTTGCCTGTGTAATCTGGCTCACAGCAACGCCCTTCATTATACTTTAGGACATACAGTACAAAGGTAGGAAAATCTGTGCTTGGATATGTATTCAAATACCTGCACAACAGCCATCTGCTATAGCACATAGAGTGCTGTGAAAAAGTATTTTCCCCTCTACAGATGTATTTTATTTTTGCATATTTGTCACATGTAAATGTTTTACAAAATCAAACTAATTTTAATATAAGACAAAGATAACACAAGAAAACACAAAATTCAATTTTTAAATCTTTATTTCATTTATTGAAGTAAAAATTAATGTGAAAAAAGTAATTGCCCCTGATCGGTTTCTCCAATGGATCCAGCGTCACTTCTTCTCACCCTGTTCACATCTACTTTGTTGGCGTGGCAGGGCATAGAAAGCTTTTAGTCACTGCAGCTTTTGTAACTGTTGTGGGATGGATGTCAGGCTCTGTTTTATCTACAGCTGTACCATGTCCTCTGGTAAAGTCCTTTGTGCATAGTTTTTCCAATTCAGGCATACTGTGAGCCCTGAGTTTCTGTAACCAGCAGTGGGGAAGTCTGCTGTTTTTCCTCTGAAGCACAGGAGGGGTTTGTGCTGAAATCACATCCACAGCTTTTAGAACCTCAGGAGATTTACCAAGAAGTGGTGAGCATGGTCTGACAGGAATTAAATTGTCCACATAAGAGCTAAAACTCCTTTGCTCTTCCAGGCAGTCAACAGATTTAACCAGAGTGGGCAGAAGAGTGGGGCAAAATTCTTCCATGGCAATGTAAAAGACTGCTCACAAGATGTAACAAACATTTAACTACAGTTGTTGCTGGGTGGTCCAATCAGTTATTAGGTTTAGGGGGGCAATTACTTTTTCACAGGGGTGATATAGGTTTTCAATAATTCTTCAATAAACCACAATTGAAAAACTACAGTTCATGTTTTGTGTGTTATGTCTGCATAATATTTAATAGAATCTGGAACATTTAAGTGTGAGAAATATGCAAAAACAGAAGACAACACCTTTTCACAGCAATGTAGTTTTGATTTCTTCAGCTTTGACCTACTGAAGAAGCAAATCACTGACAAAAGTTTACAAATGATTGCATGAAAACATCACCGCTCAGGAAGCTTTCTCAAAGTCCCAAACATTACTCTGCAAAACCCATCCTAACCATTCTCTTAGAAAATGTTGAATAGATGGGCATGAGAGTATACCAGTCCAACCTGTCAGAAATCTGCACTGCTTAATTGGGAATATCTGTCATGTCACTTGATACACTGTAAATTTTGTTGCAGTGATTTACTTGGCCAATATGTACCAAATTGTTTTCTAGTGATGAACTAAAGAAATGTGTTTAAGTGTGAAATAATTTTTTTCATCTAGTTCCCTAGCAGTAAATATTCATGACTAAATATGTCATAGCTAAAGGGAAAGTTTGGAGAAAAATCTTCTTATTAAGTGAAAATCTAATACTTAAAACTTGGACTGTGTATGTGTGTGTGACCTATGTGGTTTGACTGACAGTGGCCTCATAGCACAAGCAAACAGCCATTGGAACTATTGTGGCATAGATTGCATCTCCTTGTAACTCACTGTAGCACTCATTGAAAAAACAATCAAATCAAGGAATTAATGTGTTTTAAGTCAATGATGGTCGGAAAGGCAACCTTTTTATAAAAATGTTTCATCTTTCTTGCAATACAGGACTTTTTCACATAAAGTTCAATATTCTCATAATGTGATTAGTCTTGCAAACTACACAATTATTAGGATGTCTATCTGTAGCGTACTTGTACTCATCCCAAGTGCTCAACTGGGGTGACATTTCCAGTCGAGATATACAATATACCTGGAATATAAAGAACTGAAAATGAGCTGGTTTTATCTGAGTTACCCACCTGATGGACCAGCTACACTGTTGTCCATGGGTCTCTGGGGTTCCCTGAGGAGTCTCTCCAATGGATCCAGCATCACTTCTTCTCACCCTGTTCACATCTACATTTGTTGGCGTGGCAGGGCATAGAAAGCTTTTAGTCACTGCAGCTTTTGTAACTGTTGTGGGATGGATGTCAGGCTCTGTTTTATCTACAGCTGTACCATGTCCTCTGGTAAAGTCCTTTGTGCATAGTTTTTCCAATTCAGGCATACTGATAGCCTTGAGTTTCCGTAACCGGCAGTGGGGAAGTCTGCTGTTTTTCCTCTGAAGCACAGGAGGGGTTTGTGCCGAAATCGCATCCACAGCTTTTTGAACCTCAGGAGATTTACCAAGAAGTGGTGAGCATGGTCTGACAGGAATTAAATTGTCCACATAAGAGCTAAAACTCCTTTGCTGTTCCGGGCAGTCAACGGAATTAACCAAGCCCATATAACAAGCAATCCTTTGGTTAAGTGAGGCTCTATATGCCAGGGCATAAGACTGAATGTCACTGTTTCTAGCCACAGGTTTGTCAAAGTTAGCCAAGTTTTCAAAAGATTTTATTTTATGCCGGACAGAGAAGGGATTGTAGTCCACAGACAAGGTATTATCTGTGGAGAGACTTCCTCTTTTCATTGTCTTAAGGTATAATCTGGATGTGCAGGACTTTAAGGTCTCATCTCTCTCCACAATAGGACTAGGTTTTAAGCCATTACTTGTGGTTGAAGGAGCTGCTTCAGTAGAACACAATGAATTCACCACTATGTTACTGATAATACCATTTGTTTTCTTTGCTGTGGAAATGGTGGGAGAAAGTATCGGTGCTAATCCTGCATTTGTATTACTTTTAGGAGCTTCCGCTTCTTTTGAAATCATTGTTTCATTTTGTGTAACAGCTGGTGATGATGATCCAGATACGGAAGACAGTTGAACCTCTATAAATGTTCTCTGAATAACAGGAGGGTGTGATTGGTCCTGTGACTTGACTGTTACTTTGGAACCTAAATGAATATCCTTCTCCTTGGCCCGTTGTACAGTTTGTGATGTGCCACCTGAATGCCCATACTCAGCTGGAATTTGAACTCTGTCTTTTACTCTAGACAAAGCAAGACAGATCTTGCTGGTATCAGGCTGGTTAACGGTCTTCAAAAAGCTTGGCATGGTTACCTTTGGTGGTAATTTTGTTAACTGTTTCAAGGATGCATTGATGTCCAAAGAAACGCCATGTTTACTCCTGAAAGGTTTTCGTTGAAGCTCCTCCTGTTGTTGGTTCTTACTCTTAATAGTTAAGCCCTTCAGTTTGGGAGGACCACTTTCAGCCATTAGTTTTAAGTTACGACTCCATACAGGACCATCTGAGTTATCAAGGAGTTCTAGGGCTGAGGTCTTCTTTAGTGAAGAGCTTGCATCGTGGTTTAAATTAGGTCTACACTCTAAGACTTTTTGTGTGTTCATTACTGATGTTGACGAACTTGGATCTAATCTGCTGCTTGAACCTGATGTCCCAGATGCAATTAAAGGTGTTTGTGTATTTAGATGCTTTACTAAATCTGAGCTCTGCAAGGCATTTGTAAGCACATCTGCAGTAGCATCATGAATGACACTGCAGGTATCTGTTGGAGAGTGGTTCCTGTAAATGCTTAGAATTCTCAGGCTGGATGCCACGCACGCTTTGAATGTGGCACTATTGTTGGAACACCCTGTAGTTGACACAGATAATGTACTGTTGGAAGACAGGCATGGTTGTTGTGTAGAGGAGGCCTCTGATAAATGAGAAAGCTGTGAGCAATGGATTGTTACAACAGTGTTTTCTTTCTTTGTCAGTGAGACATCAGATGATTCCTGTACTGCAGCTGAGGTATGCTTGAATTTTTTATCTTGACTGTGGACATGGTGAAGAGGTGAACACCCATTTGGTGACTCATTAAACTGGGAGTGTTGACTGGCACCAGGTCGCTGGGCATCACAAGAATAAAACTCCACTTCCTCCTCATCAGAGAGGGGTTCATGTAGATTACTGTCACCCATCTTATTTATAGTTTGACAGCTGTCAGTGGTGGAGTCACTGTTGGAATCGTCATCTACCATGGAGTACATCTGTTTAAAACCAGCATCAGGCCTTTCCAGACTTGATTCGGAGTTATTTTCTTTTTGTTGGTCCACACCTGTCTCCATAGGCCTAATGATACCATTTTCATTTCTTGTCTCCAAGGCAGTGGAATCCAGGCACCTGAACTGCGTTAGATCCTCCTCAGACTGGGCTACGGTGTTTTGGCTTGAACAGCAGGATACAGGCTCATTAGATAGTGTTATAAATGGGGATTTAATGTGTGTATTTGTGTCACAATAGGGGCTCACTTCTGATAAAATGTCATCTATATTGGTGATGGGTATTTGAAAGTTGCAGTCTGTTTGGGTTCTGTGGTTGGAATTCCCCAAATTTGCACTTGTTACTTGTCCTTCATCAGATGTCCCCTGAAAATATTTGGCTGTGTCCTCTCTGATGGCTTTATCACTGTTCACTGACGACATTATCAAACTGGACAGTCGATCTACAGCTGGGACCAGGGATGAAAAATGAGCAGTTTAGTTAGGCCTGAATGAGAGCAGGGTGACAAGTATTAATTCACATTAGATAAAATAAAAAAGTAGCAGTTTTTGTTTTCAAAAACATTTTTTTTTCATCTTGCAGCACAGTGAGTTTTTATACATGCCATGCCACAGAACAATGCTTTTTCAGTTAGGAATTATCAATCTGGTCAGTCTGAGGGTCCTTGCTAACTATATTACAATGAACAGTTACACCCTACAATATCCATAGCATTCTTAAAATCTGCATTCTTAAATGTTTTATCATAGTTTACAGTTGTGGCTTACTTCCAGGCCGGTCACAAGATGAAATTTATTTCATTCTACATTAAAATTAATCCTGTGTTATCAGCTCACCAAAGGGCAGTAAGATATCTACATGAAAATCAAACAAATCCAAGCAAAGTAAGCACCTTGTTATAAAAAGGTGGACTGCTAATTTTCACTTACAAATTATTTTTTACTAGATCAGTGCAAAAGTTATTGAAAACAAAGACTGAAATAAGTTAGGGAATAACATATCGTTCCCTAGGTCTGTAACTGGAGCTCAGGCCAAATAAAAGTTAATAATTAATTACATTCTTAGAAACAACAACTATGCATGCTGCCATATTGTAGAACATAAAATTACCTATTGACTAGAGGTGTTAGATTGCATTAGATTATTTTTAGTCTTATTAGCGAAGACTAAAAGTATAAATACATCTCTTCTTCAGTAGACATCTAATTGATTCTCTCCCACAAAAACTTGGTACATTTTCATGCTCGTTCAGCATGTAAATTACAAGACTTGACTAGAGACATTGCTGTGGTTGCTCCAGGATATCCGCTGAGTAGTACTTCTATTCATGGAAGGTAGAAAGAAGAAAACTAAAGAATTTACAGTCAAGAACAGAAGCTTACATGCAATTGCAAAGGCAATGCATATGATGGTAGTCTTGAGTTTCGAATGACTCCTACAAATAAAACATGCATCTGTGTAACAAAACATGCAATAACGCATTTTGGTCCTTTCGAATACCTGACAGATATTACAGGTCTTCTGGAAATATGACAAAATCTGCTGTGTCAAAAATATACACAGAAATTTGATTTTTCAGTTTTTGTGATGTAGACAATTGTGTTAATCAAAGGCTCGTAGTGGCATGACTTCTTACCTTCCTGTGATCCTGTGATAGCGTTTGACAACAGCTGCTTACTTCTCTGAGCCAATTTAAATAGGGCCCATTTGATACACTTAGTAGACTTTCACCTCAATTAGGCACTTATTGTAGCCATCCACAAGCTTCTGGTGATATCTTTGCTTATTCCTCTTCACAGAATTGGGGTAGTTGAAATAAATTTGTTGACTTTCCTACACAAACTTTTTTCTCAGCACAGTCAACAGATTCGCGGAGGGCCAGTCTAAAACCTCAATTACAGCCTGATTAAGCCAGCCACTTCTATAATGCTTTTGATGCTTGTTTGAGGTCAGCAGTGCCAACAGCTGTTTGTAAGTAAACTGCTCAAAAAAATTAAAGGAACACTTTTTAATCTAAGTATTGCACCAAGTCAGTCAAACGTGTGGGATACTGATCTGGTCAAGTAAGTAACAGAGGTGGTTGTTAGTCAGTTTCAGCTGCTTTGGTGTTCATGAAATTAACAGCAGGTGCACTAGAGGGGTAACAATGAGACAACCCCCCAAACAGGAATGAGTTTACAGGTGAAGGCCACTGACATTTTTTCCCTCCTATTGTTTTCTGACTGTTTTTCACTAGTTTTGCATTTGGCTAGGGTCAGTGTCACTGCTGGTAGCATGAGGCAATACCTGGACCCTCAGAGGTTGCACAGGCAGTCCAACTCCTCTAGGATGGCACATCAATGCATGCCATTGCCAGAAGGTTTGCTGTGTCTCCCAGCACAGTCTCAAGAGCACGGAGGAGGTTCCAGGAGACAGGCAGTTAGTCTAGGAGAGATCGACAGGACCGTAGAAGGTCCTCAACCCATCAGCAGGACAGGTATCTGCTCCTTTGTGCAAGGAGGAACAGGATGAGCACTGCAATAGCTCTAGAAAATGACCTCCAGCAGACCACTGGTGTGAGTGTCTCTGACCAAACAATCAGAAAGAGATGTAATGAGAGTGGTCTGAAGACCCGACGTCCTCTAGTGGGCCCTGTGCTCACTGACCGGCACCGTGGAGCTCGTTTGGCATTTGCCATAGAACACAGGAATTGGCAGGTCCATCACTGGTGCTCTGTGCTTTTTACAGATGAGAGCAGGTTCACCCTGAGCACATGTGACAGACATGAAAGGGTCTGGAGAAGCTGTGGAGAAAGTTATGCTGCCTCTAACACTTGCCATGTTTACATGAGACCTTTAATTCCTCTTTAATTCGGAATTAAAGTTGATTCTGCTTTAAAATCTCCTTGTAAACACTTAATTCAGAATTAAAAAGTTAAATCCGAATAAACTTAATTCCAAATAAACTACCTGGTTTATTCTGATATTAATTCCGAATAAACTAATTCCTGTGTATGTTCTATTCATGTATACAGTTAATTCTGCCTTAGTTAATTCCGGTCATTCTGCACATGCTTGGCTCCTCACGTATTGATGATGTAGCGACGTACACAGCTTGGTCGTCTGCCTCCCTTCACCGGTATTCTATCTCTCTTCTCCTTCTCAAGTGACGCAACAGAAGTAGTACGCCATTGTCGAATTGCTGTTTCAAAACGACAATAAAAAGCAAAGCGAAAAGCGTGCTTATTAGTTGTTCCTCCATGTTGTTGGGGAAAAGAAATGCCGCGGCA
Organism: Amphiprion ocellaris; assembly: GCF_022539595.1. Lineage (NCBI taxonomy): Eukaryota > Metazoa > Chordata > Actinopteri > Pomacentridae > Amphiprion > Amphiprion ocellaris. The sequence goes on along the minus strand of NC_072771.1, from coordinate 10,778,667 downwards.
AATGGAGTTTGTTTTCTTCCAGTAAACAGGGACACGTCACGTCCACTCCCTGTCCAATCAGAATCCTTTCCAACACCCAAGTGTTAAAGCGGAATTAAGGAAGGGGATAAACGTGCGGTCCATGTAAACCTTAATTCAGAATTAATATTTCCATGTAAACGCAAAGCACAAAACTTTAATTCCGAATGAGTTAATTCCGAATTAATAATTCCGAATTAAAAAACTTCATGTAAACGTGGCCACTGTTCAGCATGACCAGTTTGGTGATGAGTCAGTGGTGGTCTGGGGAGGCATATCCATGGAGGAACGCACAGACCTCTACAGGCTAGACAACGGCACTCTGACTGCCATAAGGTATCAGGATGAAATCATTGGACCCATTGTCAGACCCTACGCTGGTGCAGTGGTCCTGGATTCCTGCTGGTGCACGACAATGCCCAGCCTTATATGGTAAGAAAATTCATGCAGTTCCTGGAGGATGAAGGAACTGATACCATTAACTGGCCCCCACGCTCGCCTGACCTGAATCCAATAGAACACCTTTGGAACATTATGTTTCGGTCCATCCCACACCACCAGGTTGCTCCTCAGACTGTCCAGGAGCTCAGTGATGCCCTGATCCAGTTCTGGGAGGAGATACCTCAGGACACCATCCGTCGTCTCATTTTTGAGCTTGCCCAGACATCGTCAGACATGCATACAAGCACATGGAGACCATACAAACTACTGAGTACCATTTTGAGTTGCTGCCAAGGAATTTCAGCAAGATGGACTAGCCTGCCTCATCAGTTCTTCACTTTGAGTTTTGGGGTGTCTTAAATTTAGCCCTTGTGTGGGTTGATAATTTTCATTTCCATCAAACAATGTGGCATCTTTTCATTCCTAACACATCCAGTCCATATCAATGTAAATATCCAGTTTGTTTTTTCCCCGCATTGAAATATGATGTTTTCAAAGTGTTCCTTTAATTTTTTTGAGCAGTGTATAAAGTCCATTGTCCAGTTGTGTCACTGTCACAATGAGGAACAAAATGCAAGTGATTACCGGTTGCTGAGAGATAATTGGTCAGGATCATCAAGAGTCAACCAAAAATCACAAGTCTACAATAAATTTAAAGCAGAAACACAGGTGTCAGTATCCACAGTCAAGCATGTTGTATATTGCCATGGGCTGACAAGCTGTCGTGCAAGAAGGAAGTCCTTTCTCCAGATACGACATCTTAAAGCTCACTTGAAGTTTGCTGCCCATCACAAGGACACAGAACTTTTCTTCCAAAAGGAAAGTTGTGTGGTCAGATGAAACAAAAAATCTGCTATTTGGCTATAATGACCAGCAATATGTTTGGAGGAGAGATAGTGATGTCATTAATCCTAAGAACACCAATCCTACTGTCAAGCCAAGCATGGTGGTGGTAGTACTATGCTCTGGGGCTATTATACTGCCATTGAAACTGGTGCTTTACACAAAGTAAATGGAATACTAAAAAGGGAGGATTGCTTCTGCATTCTGCAGGGAAGCCAAAAGTCTGTGTGCCTTGGATAATGTGTATCATGGAGCTTTAATATTTGCGACATTCTAGAAGATGGCAGTGCCCAGTTCGGCTGTAGCCGCACGAGCTCCACAAGGATTTGGTGTGAAAAACACACCAAATTTGACTGGCATAGCCACAGGACATTGGTTATAACCACCATCAAGACATGCCGTTTCTGCACACGGTCAGCAAAATTAGAACTGCAGAGCGTACGTTCCCCCCCTCTGCTAACGCTAACTCTGCCTGAAATGTCCTATACGCCATTACAAGTAGGCTGCAGACACAGCACAGGCCCTCTTCCTAATTACTGGGGACTTTAACCATGCCTCTCCATCGTCCACACTACCCACCTTCACACAATATGTCACCTGCCACACCAGAGACAATAAAATATTGGATCTTTTTTATGCCAACACCAAGGAGGCATATACATCGTCTCCTCTTCCACCACTTGGTAAATGTGACCATAACCTGGTTCACCTCCTTCCTGTGTACAAACCTCTGGTACACAGACAGCCAGCTGTCACCCGCACAGTCAAGAGATGGTCCGAAAAAGCTGAGGAGGCTCTGAAGGACTGTTTCGACATGATGATGTGGGAAGTGTTCTATGAGGATCATGAGGAGAACATCGACAACCTCACTCACTGCATAACTGACTATATTAATTTCGGTGTGGATTACACCGTGCCCACCAGGACTGTTTTGCCAACAGCAAACCGTGGATTACTCCTGATATACAGGCTCTCCTAAAGGACAAATGGAGGGCTTTTAGGTCAGGAGACAAGGAGGAGATGAGGTCTGCACAGAGAGAACTCAGAAGGAAGATCAAAGAGGGGAAATGCAGCTACAGGAATAGTCCATGAGCCAAGTAGGTAAAATTTGGGTCATTGGTACCACTTTGGGGGGCAAATTCTCATATGCATTTTTGTTAAGGACAGTATTCCCAGTAAATATTCCTGTATGCTAGACATGCACAAGTGGCAGCTATATGTGAGATATCCATGGTTTTTAATAGGTACATCAAGACAATTTTCTAGTCTCTGATACAGTAAATGCAAGCATATACATTGATTTAAATACTAACTACACTCATAAAAGACATTCAAAATCACTGAAAACTGTAATGACTTTATTACTGATATGCTGTGATACAAAGAACTTAAATTAATGTTTTTCTCTACACATATTAACTGAGAAATTGAAATTCAAGCAGCGCGTTTAACACAATTTTTTTTAGAACAGTGGTTCCCAACCTGTTTGACTTGGAGCCCCCCCTATAAGCTGCACCCCGGAAGTCCGAATTTGTGAATATCTTTCCGACTTTACCAAACTGTGTTTTGTTTCCTGTTGTTGCCGTAATTCGCTGGCTTCATGCTGTCATTTGCAAGCATTTCAAAACAAATAACATAATTCTGTCTTGTCCTTTAATAAAACCAAATTTAAGGTAACTCTCGAGGTATAGCCGGAGTTTTTAGGTACTGATGAATCTTCACCCGTTTTGCGTTTTTCAGACACCGTTTCCATCAGTAATTTTCTAACTGCACACAAATTAGTGAATCGGGATGAGCTAGCGAGTCAACCTGAAGATAACGTGGAGAGAAGTTGAGAGGTCAAGGAGGTGTGGCCATCGAAGCAGCAAATGATTTTTGAGGAAAGATCTAAAAACTGTGTTTTAAAAATGTTTTATAGGTAAACTTGTGATCGCACAGTAAATCTGTTACTCAGATTTTATCCAGAATGTAAAAATCTATTTCTTTTTATAACATCACAGCCTCAGAGCCGACAAAGCTTCGTGCTCCCCCTCTGATCTCTGGGCCCCCCCTGGGGGGGCGAGAACCCAGGTTGGGAACCACTGGACTAGATTTTTGAACAGCCAGCCACCCCTCCCCCGGACCAGTCCACCCTGCAGCAGCCACCACTGCATCTGTCTGCACTCCCTGCTGACTGCACCACCTCCGCTGCATCCCCCCTCCTTACTGCTCCACCACAGTTCTCTTACCATCACACCTCCCCTCCCCCACAGGGCCCCACACTCTCAACCAGCACACAGCCCCCCTGCCCCAACTTGTCCCAATCGACATCCCAGATGAAGAGAGAACTGAGCAGGCTGAAGATCAGGAAGGCGACGGGTCCAGATGGCATCAGCTCCAGGCTCCTCAAATCCTGCACAGATCAGCTGAGCAGGATTGTGGAGCATGTCTTCAACATGAGCTTGAAGCTGGGGAGAGTACCACAGCTGTGGAAGACGTCCTGCGTGGTACCGGTACCAAAGATCTCGCACCCCAAGGACTTCAACCACTACAGGCCGGTGGCACTAGCATCCCACCTGATGAAGACCCTGGAGAGGCTGGTCCTTTGCCACCTGTGACCCCTGGTGAGCTCATCAATGGACCCGCTGCAATTCGCCTACCAGCCTGGCATCAGGGTTAATGATGCAGTGACCTACCTCCTGCACAGATGTCTCTCTCACCTGGAGAAGACAAAGAGCACTGTAAGAATCATGTTTTATGATTTCTCCAGTGCCTTCAACACCATCAAGCCTGTTCTTCTGGGGGACAAGCTGGAGCAGACAGGAGTGGACTCCCACCTCACAATGTGGCTGTTGGATTACCTGACCAACTGGCCACAGTTTGTGAAAGCAGGGGACTGGGTGTCAGACACTGTGGTCTGTAGTACAGGGGCCCCACAGGGGACTGTCCTTGACCCCTTTCTTTTCAACTTCTACACTGCAGACTTTTTTCATCACACCACAAACTGCCATCAGAAGTTCTCTGATGACTCCACCATCGTTGGCCTCATCATGGACAAAGATGAGAAGTGGAGAGAACTCAACCGGGACTTTGTGGTCTGGTGTCTGCTGAATTGCCTCCAGATCAACGCAGTGAAAACCAAGGAACTGGTGGTGAATTTTAGCAGGAACAGACACACTTGTCCTTCACCAGTGAACATCCAGGGAACAGACATTGAAGTTGTGGACTCCTACAGGTACCTGGGTGTTCACTTAAACAATAAACTGGACTGAACTACTAATGCCAATGCACACCTACTCAGAAAACTGAGGTCCTTTGGGGTGCAGGGAGCACTTCTGAGGAGCTTTTATGATTCTGTGGTGGCATCAGCTATCATGTATAAAGTGGTCTGCTGGAGCAGCAGCATCACAACTGCAGACAGGAAGAGACTAAACAAACTGGTAAAGAAAGCCAGCTCTGTCCTGGGCTGCCCACTTGATCCTGTGGAGGTGGTGAGAGACAGGAGGATGACGGCAAAGCTCTTGTCTATCATGGAGGACACCTCCCACCACCTGGAGGAAACAGTAACATCACTGGGCAGCTCCTTCAGTGACGGACTGCTTCACTTGTGGCATTTGAAGAAGAGGTACCGCAGGTCCTTCCTTCCTGCTGCAGTCAGACGGTACAATCAAGCCTGTTCAGAGTAGCTCAGCTCACCCATTAACTGTGCAATAAAAATGTATATGAGGACACTATGTGCAATTTCGCAGAAACTTTGCTGTAAACATTTATATTTCTTCTAGAAGGAGAAAATGATTATATCTGTGCACTGTATGCATTGTATGCTGCTCGTTTTCTTTTTCTTGCACTATTTCTTGTATTCGCTGCTGTAACATCAAAAATTTCCCCGCTGCGGGATCAATAAAGGTTTTACCTACCTATCTATCTATCTATCTATCTATCTATCTATCTATCTATCTATCTATCTATCTATCTATCTATCTATCTATCTATCTATCTATCTATCTATCTATCTATCTATCTATCTATCTATCTATCTATCTATCTATCTATCTAGATATATTACAACTCCATGTACAGGAAAGGCCTGCACAACACCATCACCCCTTACCAGAACAACCCATTTTCAGAGAAGACAGAGGCAGTGTATGCAGATTTGCATTAATGACACTGTTACAGACAACACCATTTGCATGGAGGTTTAACAATTTTTTGTGCCGATAGGAGCAGTGCTCTCAGTGGAAAACTCAACGTGATGGGATATGCATTTATATTAACAGATGGTGCAGAAAAGCAAACAGGGCTTATGCACACATTCACAAGTCGTGTCTGGTTTCGTCAGATATTGAGCTTTTGACAATTAAGTGATGCCCTTATACATTATATTGCTAAAGATATTGGGACATCTGCCTTTACACGCACATGAACATTAATGACATCCCATTCTTCATCTGTAGGGTTTAATATGGAGTTGGCCCACCCTTTGCCGCTATAACAGTCTCAACACTTCTGGGAAGGCTTTCCACAAGGTTTAGGAACATGTGTCGGAATTTTTGACCATTCTCCCAGAAGCGCATTTGTGAGGTCAGGCACTTGTGTTGGATGACAAAGCCTGGCTCTCAGTCTCTGTTTTAATTTGTGCTAAAGGAGTTCTATCGGTTGAGGTCAGGACTCTGTGCAGGTCAGTCAAGTTCCTCAACACCAAACTCGCTCATTCTTATGGACCTTGCTTTGTGCACTGGTGCACAGTCGCGTTGGAACAGGAAAGGGCCTGTTCCCACAAAGTTGGGAGCATGAAATTGTCCAAAATGTCTTGGTATGTTGAAGCATTGAGAGTTCCTTTCACTGGAACTCAGAGGCTAAGCCCAGCCCTTGAAAAACAAAATCACACCATAATCCCCCCTCCACCAAACTTTGCACTTGGCAGAAAGCAGTCAGGTAAGTAGCGTTCTCCTGGCAACCAGCAAACCCAGACTCGTCCTTCAGATTGCCAGACAGAGAGGAATGATTCTTCACTCCAGAGAACACATCTTCACTGCTCTAGAGTCAAGTGGCAGTGTGCTTTACACCACTGCATCTGACGCGTTGCATTGCACTCGTCAACATAAGGCTTGGATGCAGCTGCTCAGCCATGGAAACTCATTTCATGAAGCTCTTTATGCACTGCTGTTGAGCTAATCTGAAGGCCAGACAAAGCTTGGAGGTCTGTAGCTATTGACTCTGCAGAAAGTTGGTGATTTCTGCGGACTGTGTGACTCAGCATCCGCTGACCCCACTCTGTGATTTCACATGGCCTACCACTTCATGGCTGAGTTGCTGTTGTTCCCAATTGCTTCCACTTTGCTATAATACCACTAACACTTTTTGCACAGGTGGCAACCTATCACAGCACCACGCTCGAATTCACTGAGCTCCTGAGAGCAACCCATTCTTTCACAAATGTTTATAGAAGTAGTATGCATGCCTAGGTGCTTGATTTTATACACGTGGCCTTGGAAGTGACTGAAATACCTAAATTCAATTATTTGGAGAGATGTCTCAATACTTTTGACAGTATAGTGTATCTCTCAAAGGAAATTCTCTTTCAGAGTCATTACTGCTGTTTACATACCTCCTGGTGCAGAACCAAAGGTGGCCTGTAATGTTTTCTATGAATTCAATGCAATTCAGTTGAATACAGTTCAGCTTAATTGTATTTATATAGTGCCAATTCACAACATATGTCATCTCATAGCATTTTACATAGTAATGTGAAGACCTTACGAATTTTAAACAGAGAAACCCAACAATTCCAAAGTTTCCTTTGGTTTCCCTTTGAACAAGCATTGTACAACAGTGGGAGGGCACAAAAAACCTCCCCTTTACCAGCAGGACAAAAACCAAAACAAAACAAAACAAACAAACAAAAAAAACAATAATCAAAAAACAAATAACATGAGAAAGAACTAGGTTCAGGGAGGGCAGACATCTGTCTTAACCAGATGGGGTGAAAGTGGGGATGAGGGAGTTGTTGGGGTGGGGATAGTAGGACATATCCTCCATCACTGACTCTATCAGTGATTTGCAAAACACGTCATGTGGTGGTATTCACTGGTCCTGGGGACTTTAATCAGGTAAAAATAAAGGAAGTTCTCCCCAGATTTTTTTTTCCAACAAGTGGATTTTCCTACAAGGGGAGCCAATAGGCAAGAATATGCCTACACTAACTCTTTAAAAACAGCACTTAAATCCATCCATTGCCCTCATCTTGGCTCGTCAATCACATCCTGATGATGTTAATACCACCATATAGACCTCTGCTCATCAGAATAAAGCCCTCCTTAAAGCAGGGGAGAGTCTGGCCAGTAGGAACTATGCCAGCACTTCAGGACTGCTTTGATTGCACTGACTGGTCTGTGTTTTGGGAGGCTGTCACCAAACATCAGACAATAGAAGTGTATGCTGAGGTTGTATCAGGCTACATACATGAATGCATGGATGACGTCTGTGTCAATAAGAACATCACAGTCTAGGCAATTTAAAAACCTTTGATGTCCTTTGAGGTTGGAGCCATGCTGAAAGCAAGAAATTCTGCTTTTAAATCTGGCACAAAAAAAAACTGCCCTCAGGTCTGCAAGGGCCAAGTAGAGTGGCAAAGAAAGCATATGCACAAAAAATTGAGAGCCACTTCGAAGAATATCGGAACATTAGGAGACTGTGGCAGGAATTCAACTCGCAACGGATTACAGGACTGCTCCCCAGTCCTCAAACAACAGTACTGACTTCCTTAATGATTATAATAACTACTTTGCTTTACCAGGCTTAGGAGGTGTGTGGACCAACTGCCTCATGTCCTTACAGACATATTCAATATGTCTTAGAGCCAAGTCATAGTCCCATTATGCTTCAAAATCTGAGCTATTATCTCAGTTCCAAAAAAATCCAGTCACTTTTGCTTTGCTTTTGTTAACTGTATGTGTTTACAAACTAAAGATGTAAATACTGACTTCGATATGGAAAAGTTAGTTGGGAGAAAGGACATTTTCTTTTATTTAACTCTATCAACCTGCTTTTCATAGTAAGGACATGGAGATAAAATGTTTGTCTTTTAGTGACCACAAAACAGCAATCCACAGCAATGTCTATGCTAAATCTAGATTTACACTACTACTACATAATATTTAGTTATTGAAATAAGTCATTGAAAGTGTACAGGGACTGAAGCTACAGGGTACAGGGTAAATCAAGCATTGGTAACTATGCTGTATAAAATAATCACCATGGATTGAAAGCCAGATACTTGCAGGCTGCTTTGGGGATGTGAGTGAGGGAGGGTTGGTCCTACATCTTAGGTCAGCATAAAAGGGAAACACATGGTGATCTTTTTGAAGGTATACAGAGCAGCATCCTGCCCCACTGGTTTATAAACACAAGTGAAAAGTAGCATAAATAAACACCACTATACTACATATAGGCAAGGTGCAAGGGTTTGATAAACTGCACGGATTTAAAAAATAACATCTGGAGAGTACATAAATATAATAAAGCCCAACTGAAATACAAATACTCTTCTGTTTTTGCAGTCATGTGAACTGTCTGTGTTTTTAAAACTTGCTAATTGTTTCTTTTTCACTGAGAGGAGGAGGAAGTTACAAATGCCTCTGATGGCGTTCCTGCAGTCACAGATATCCACAGCCAACTGAAGAGAAAAATGGTGTTGAAGAGAATGAGAGTTTTTGATGCCTACCTATGTCTATAGGTAAGTGTGATGCAATTATGAAACTAAATTGGAAGAAGTCAATTTGCAGCTCTAATCAAAATTGGTGTCCTGCAGACTTTATTATACCTCCTAATATCAGCTGGAGGAAAATAGATGCCAAGTGGACCTAACAGGCAGCACTCAATAGGGAAAGAAAAGCAATATAGGCAAAGCAAATACAGCATGTAAACATTTTTTTGCATTAGGGGAGTGTTTAACTGTGACCCCATAGCCATATACACAAGCACCTGGTTGTATGTATTTTCTCAACCCACTGTGACCTAACATTAAAATGGTAGTTGAGGAAAAATGCTAGAAAGACACCCAGAATGTAGATCCCAGGATTAGCACTATGGATATTTGCTGAAGGAGGCTTCCTGTGTTTACTTTGGTCCAAAAGAGACACAAAGAATTTAAAAGGATTGACTTAAGTCACTAAAGTTTAAGTCAGACATTTAGAGGCTCATGCATTTTGACCCCAATATATTTTAATGTGAAACTTCAAGTTGTCCAAAATTTTCTTAAGGAGGTGTTAATTGCAAATGCAGGTTAAAAAATAAGTTTTTTTTTTTTTTAACTGTAATTACATACTTTTATGTTCTCAGTGCATTTTCCAGTGACATCACATTGCACAAGGACAAAACCTCCATGCTAGATTGCCCCTTTATTTGTTAATTTCTCTGCAACAGGGCCCATGCAGAACCTATGATATAGCAGTGCAGATGTCTCAATAAAATGAATTTAAGAGGAGTCTGTGATTTTGGATAGTGCTGTTTTTGTTGTTAACATTTTCAAGGTAAAGGCACTGCTGTAGACTCCAGGGTTGCAAAACTAACTCCAAAAAAGAACCCCATCGCATTTCTACTTCAAAAACTTACATGTAAGGTAACAAATTAAATACACAACAATAGCTCCCACACTGTTGATGTATAAGCTCCAGAATAAATCCATCTATCCATTATAGACACACCACTTTATCCTCTGCAGGGTCGCAGAGATGGTGAAATCTATCCCAGCTGACTTAGGGTGAAGGCAGGGGACACCCTGGACAGGTTGCCAATCTATCACAGGGCTACACATAGAGACAGACAACAAAGCACACTCACATTCACACCTACAGACAATTTAGAATCACCAATTAACCTCAGCATGTTTTTGGACTGTGGGATGAAGCCGGAGTACCTGGTGAGAACCCACACAGGGGAGAACATGCAAACACCACACAAAAAGATCCCAGGACTTTCTAGCTGCGAAGCAACACTGCTAACAACCACCCCACCGTGATACCCAGCTCCAGAATAAAGTGACTGTAACGACTTACCTGAAACTGGTTTCTTTACTTCCAAGGACAATGTCACTGGAAGATTGTGCATGAGCTCACAAATTTCCTGGTAGCTTGAGGAGCACACAAGTTTTTCTCCAATTTTGACAATATCATCTCCAGGACACAATTTGCCCTTTTCCTGCAAGTGCATTTACACAAATGTAGCTTTTTAGTGACCAACAGACTCAAGTATCATTAAAAGACAAGGAACTTTTTTTTTATTCTTTAAAAAATGAGTAATTTGGCATATGGCCTGAAGTATTGTGTCAAGGCTGGACTGATGAAGATGACACCATTTAGACATACCTTTTCTGCTGCGCCTCCAGGCTTTAATCCAGCAATCACAACTTTCAGAGGTGACGACATTATCTCCAGGTCAAGCCCAAATGACTCGTCTTCACGTCTGTTCAGGGTCACTGTATCAATGGTACAAACACCCACAAGCTCACTGGTATCTCCTTTCTTACACAGCTGACTGGGCATTAACCCTGCAGAAGTCTTGGGATTTTGTCCACATTGTGTGTCACAGGATGGTAGCTGGAGTGGAGCCAAACCTGAAAAGAGCTCATCAGCCTTCGATTTTTGCTGCTGAGGCATGTTTGGTGTTTCAGTGCTCATCATACTTTTGACCCGAGTCACTGCTTTATGTTCAAGCTTGGGGGAGCGCTTTGGATCCAACTGTCCATCATCTTGACAGTTGTCACTCTGGATACTCAGATTACTTACAGAGCTCATAGTGCTTGCTGCCCCTGCAGTGTTGTCAAAGTGGCTGCAAATAGGTATAAAGGGTGACTTAGAACCAGGTGACTCTAATTTATAGGTACTACCTTTCTCAACTTGTGGAAGACCACTGTGGAGTGATGTCACATTATTGCTTCCACACCTTCGCAAATCTCCATCATCTTTACTGTCTGCATCTAGCAATGATGTAGCAATTATGGCTGCTAAACCACTTTTGGAAATTTTGGATTCAAGTGCAAAGTCAAAGGGTTCAGATTTTATTGGCCTTTTTAAAATCCGTGTGTTTCCAGCATTGTCTGAGTCATCGTCATCACCAAGTTCATCCTCAAAGCACATCACCCCCTGCTGGCGGAGAAGTGGGCTCTGCACCGAGGCAGGGCTAGAGACAGTAATCGGCTGGCAAACTGCCTCTACATGGTTACTCAGAGGGACAGAGGTTTTTTCTTGCAATGTGTTGTACACAGAGCTGCTCTCCAGGTCTGTCAGAGAGTGAGTGAGTGCTGAAAATGAGATGCAGATAATCAGACAATGTAAATATGGTAACAAAAATTAAGTTGGTAAGTAATGGTTAAATTAACAGATACAGTGTCTCTAAATACTGAAATTTTCTACATTAGACTACATCTGAATTGAACCAAGAATAGACTGTCATTCTAAGCAGGTAATTCCACCTTAAAAGTGGCTCTCTGAAATACATAAAATATTTAGAATAATGCCACTGCATACAGTGGAGTTTGTTAATATACTGATTTTGGGCTGTCTGATACATAAAAAATCTAAATCATGATCTTGATTGCTCTGTAGAGCATGTCCACTGATGAATGATTCAGAGCGTTGGAGATATTCTACAAATGTTCTAAGCCATGTGGACAACCATCTAACTGTATTGCAATATACATAAAAAATTATATGTATAAGCCACCCAAACACTGAAAAAAGTATGCATGCTAAACAGTAGGAGATGACATTAGGAGGATATGACCATCATTTTATGGTTGACTGCAGTCATTTAAAATATCTCTAATAATTTTCCAATATCTTGAAAATTTAACTTATTAGGTTGTGAGGCACGTGACGTGAGAAGGTCAAAGTATTGGTATAGACCTTTCACATCTGGTAAATTTGGTGAGGCAGTGTAAAGAAAGAAACCACAAAAAGGTGGCCACTGAATTTAGTGAACCAAAGTTTGACTATCTAGATGAAAAGCATGAAATGAAAATACATACACCATTCCATAAAGGACTTTCATCTGAACACACCTATTTTCTTTAACAAGTGAAATGTTATTAACGTGTTTAATTACTCAATGGGTTGCCTTGTCAGTTTGCGTCTGTGAGGCTGGTGTTGCTTTTTGGTCGTCATGGAAAATAGTCCAATTGTGTTTAAACATAGACACATAAATGTGTCTCCTCCAAAATTTAATCCAGGCCCAACCTTTTCCCTAGAGCTACACAAACATTCCCACAGGATTTTGATTGAGTTAATTCTACAGTATATTAACAAACTCTACATCTCAGAATGCAATCTTCTGTTCATTTGGTTTCAAAGTCACTTTACTACCAATCAATGAAAATTTTCTTTTAATAGACATCAATCACTTCATCTTTACCACTTTGAGCTCCTTTTCTCAGTGATACACTGTATAAAAGTTTTTGAAATGTCTTTAATGCTTGGACTAATTGACAGACAAATCAAGGAAACTGAGGACGTCCTCTTATGCTCCAGATCGTTTTCTGGGTGTTGACACTACTTTTGACATTTCAAAGACAAAACAAAACATTGATTAATCAGTAAGATAAATAATGTTTAATTGTAGTCCTCTTGAGCTAAGTTTAATCCCTGCCTACACAACCTTTTTGAAAACTTCTCCACTGTGTTTTAATGAGTGAAAATTTACCATGTGATTGTGATGAAATCTCATCCATTAATGTACAGAAGCTCTGTTGATGGAGCCCTTCTTCACTATTTGAGCCCATCAGTGTGGATTCAGACAGGAATGAGTGGCTGGAAAAGTCCTGGGAGAAGTACTGTGATAATTCTGTCTCTGAACTCAGGGATCCCTGCTTATGAACAAACAAAATGTACCAAAGATCACAAATTAAAGGAAGATTAAAACTACCATCATACATTTTTTAAAGTAGTCCTAATTAACCTTTGCAAAAGTACATATTTAGCAAGTGAAATGAATTGTTTAACTCAAAATACACAACTATGTAGAATGAAATTCATACAGTACATGATGGCTATCACACAAAAGAGCATATTTATAACAAGTTTACATTGTTTTAAAGATCAGCAGCCTTTGATCAAGAAAGATTGCATTGTGGCAGCAAAACACAAAAAGAAGAAAACTAAAGATGTAAATATGGAAATAAAAAATGCAGATGTTTAATAAAAGTTCATCTTTTTTTAAATTGTAGGACAGATGTGAACTGAAGAGTAGGTATACACATCATATGCCCTATACATTGCAAGTCATAGAAAGATTTATTGGAGTATTGACTGCTGAGAGGTTACTACATCTAGGATGTGTTTGTAAAACTACACTAAAAGATTAACATTGAATGAATACTTACTCTACTGGCAGGTTCAAGGAACCTCTTCATGGTCCAGCTGAGGGAAGGGGAGTTGTCTCCTTGTCTGTCCCTCACTGTTGAGTTGGAGCTCTTCCAGGACTGACCTATAGGGTACAACCATAGAAGGTAAACCCAGAGGAGACAGACAACCACAGCATAAGAAAACTTTCTTGGGCAGCTGAGCCATACTGATGAACTCTTTCAATATTTTGCTGAACTACTGTATAATAACAAGGACATCTGTAAAATAACAGGAGTTAACCTGTGAATATTCCTCCGAAATTTGTGTTGTGTCTCATGATGTACACCGTTTCATATAAATAACAAAAACAAAACAACCAAAAAAACTAACAAACACGACAATAACATAGATTACATCAGAAATTACAAATAAGTGGCTGCAGAGCATCAAATGCATCAGTCCCACCTGTGGTGCTGAGTCCACACAGATCAAAAAATAGAAAGAGTTTATTCAGTCTACCCTGTGTAACTAAATCTTGTTTGCTGACAAAAGTTCATGTTCTTCAGATGAAATACTGGAGAGGTTGGACATAATTTCACCTACCAGAGAAGGCATTCTTTTAGTATATGCAGCTTGACAACTTCAAACAACTTAACAACTTGATGCAGTCTTTGAACAGGTATGTAGCAGTCAAACCAGTTGAGCTTTAAACTGAACAGTGACAACTACTGTCCCATGCACTGATTCCATAATGCAAAACCCGCTGTTTTATTAAATGGAAAACAGTAACAGCATCTGAAAATGATTGCAGTGTACGAGTAAATAAAAGATAAATAAAAGAAATAAAATTTTAAAAATAACAAAAGAGGAATTAAGTAGAACTTTAATGTAGGTAAAGAACAGACCTTGGGAAAGTGACGAATGTCTGTTCCTGCACATTTTGTCTCTCTGTGTTGATCGAGCTATAATGTGATCCATCTCCTGTTCTGACACCTGAGACAAGACAAAGAAACACGTTTTATTGTATGACTGAAACAGGGAATCCTGGAGCATCACCACAATGGCAACAACCAGAAATCAACACATCAGCAATTACTGTATTTTATGAAAATATTGATCAGTCATCAGCTGTGGATAAAGCCGGGCTCGTCCTTCATCTCCCTGCCAGATCGTAGCGTCAGCTACACTCTGTTGTTAGTAGCCTGGATAACCTCACGTTCTGTTGTTTCAGCCACTGTGCTAAACCTGGCTATCTGGTCATTCCTTCTAGCTCTCCGCTGGACCGACCAATCCACTGCCTGTCTGCTCCGCCGGTCTTCCTGGCTGCCTCCGTGTCGGTTTCCTTACCGGCTCTCTCTACGGCACGTTCAGCCGCTGTTCACCGCGGCACGACCAGCTGCGCCGGTGTGCGTCTCAGGACCGGCGGTTTCCCGAGCCAGCCAGCCGCTCCTTTCCCTCAGTTAGCTCCTCAGTCTTGTGAGTATTGTCCGGACTCTGTTTTGTTAAAGAGCCTGCTCGCTTTTTGTTGACCTTTGTTACAATAAACACATTTTGTTGGAACCTGCGCCTGGCTGAGTGTTTGCACTCGGGGTTCAAACCCACTCCGTGACACAGTCGCCTTTTTCTGCAGTCACCCTATGACCTCAACAATGTCCCAAATGCAGCTCTATCTGATTGGTTATTTGTTACAAGTAACAATCAATCAGCCCTGCACGCTATTGCATACAGACAAGCACATTTGCAAAGTGAAGCTATGTTTGGAGGGTGAGGTGGCAGATGTTACTGGCATCACACAGCATCACTGAGGCTTGCTG
The DNA here is from genome assembly GCF_022539595.1 of Amphiprion ocellaris. NCBI lineage: Eukaryota > Metazoa > Chordata > Actinopteri > Pomacentridae > Amphiprion > Amphiprion ocellaris. The sequence goes on along the minus strand of NC_072771.1, from coordinate 10,763,231 downwards.
TCAGGACTGTGTGGCTAATGCTATCAGGAGTAACATATAATCTTTTAGGTAAAGTTAACCTAGCAATCTGTTCTTTCAGACAGTCAGACATATCTCTCTAGCAGAGACACAGCCTGTATAAACTGAACAAGAAACACAAGCTGGGGCCACAAATTAATAAATTAGGTACTTTTACACTAGTTAAGACTACAGTCACAGATAGTGGAAAAGTTAGGAGGCATCCAGAGACTACCCTGAAGCAATAAATGTGTATAGGCCGTTCTTGATTGGCAAAAATCTTCATCGGTAGTCAATCCCTTGACTAAAGCCTGAAGACACGAGGAAAGAAAATTTCCAAAACAAGTAGAAGAATGTTTTGTGATCTAACCAACTTTAGATTTTGCAGCCAGACTCCTTTTGCCAAACAGGAGCTGAATGGCTTGTCAAGGTTTAAGATCCCATTAACACAACTACATTTGTCAGTCAGCTGCAATCCACAATTCATCCTAAGTATTAAAAACTGCTGTTCAGAAAATGTCCTTTTCACTCTGGTTTTGTGCTACTAGAACTCAGAGCAGCCTTTGACAGTTTACTACAGCATCCTGCTGGACAGACTAAGGCAGAGGGTGTGTATATCTGATACAGCTTTGGTTCTCATTGTATCTGTGAAATAGATTCTGATCAACAATCACATATAATCACTTTTTTCTGTTAAGTATGGTGTGCCACAGGGTCAGATTTGGGAAAAAAATTTTAGTATACATTCTTGCACTTAGGCACTATATTCACATACATGGTGTCTCTTCTCATTTTTTTGCCAATGACACATGATCCTCTGAGCCTGGTATGCTAACTTCTCTAAATGACTAGATTTCCAATGACAAAAACTGGATGTCGAATAATTTGCTTCAGTTGAACTCTAACAAAACATTGATTCTTGTAATTGGATCGCAGCACAGATTTTGACACAAGCTGGTTTGATTTTCCTTCATGTGAAGTGGCAAAGAATTATGGTGTCTTGTTTGACACTAATTTGAATTTTGAGCAGCACATCACAAAGCTTGTAAATTCATGTTTTTATCATCTTAAAAATATTTCAAAAATATGGTCTATTATAAATTTTGAAGACAAAAATATTATACATGCTTTAATTTCATCATGCTTACAATGCTTTGACAGCCTTTTTACCTACCTGAACAAAAAATGTATTGATCGACTCCAGACTCTGAGCTGCCAGGTTTTTATTCATAAAAAATGAAACGTCAGTATATTACTCCTGCTGTTTAACTTTCTTACACCGGCTCTCAGTGGGTTTTAAGCTTTTAAGACTACTCATGGCCTGTGTCCCTCAGATCCTTGGGCAGAGACCCTCTTGGCTCTCGAACAACCTGCCCGAGAACATCAGGTCCATTGAGTGTTGGAGAGATTTTCCTGATTATATTTGAGTTTTTATTGCCTTTGAAGTGTCTTTTAATTATTTCAATATTGCTTTCACATTTTTAAATTCTATGTTGGTTTTTATCCACCATGCTGTGTTTTTATCTGTTTCCTAAATTCTGATGATTTAATGACTTGTCTGTTTTATCTTGCTGCCTAGTGAAGTACTTTGTAACTTGATTTAGCTTTTTCTCTATAAATATTGTTGTCAACAGATGCTTTTTCAGAAGCCAGAAGGCAGTTTGTTTGAAGCAGCATGACTGTGTTTGTGTTGCTGTCTTAATAGAGCACAATGAACTCTTTCCAACTGACTCTGCTTGTCTCCAGCCATCTTCATTGACTGAGCCATCTGATTTCACCAGGCCTCACTTTATCTTTTTAGAATAAGTGGTTAAATATTGATGAAAAATAATCTCTGTCAATTTCAAAACTCACAATGATATGCTGACATACTTTAGAGTGTTCCTGACCTGGCTAGATGTTGTGAAAGGTTTTTCTTCACAAAGTAAAGAATTCCGCAATCATCCACTCCAGTTGTTTTTCGTGGGCTTGCAGGCATTTAGATGTTGATGAGCTCAACAGTGCAAGAATGTACCAAATTGTCGATTTGGACTCTTTGGCCCACATATTTAGAATTCCTCTAATCAGTTACCAAATGCAAATTAAACACTTTTCGTACTAGTTATTTTGTCATCAAATTATCTGGCCATGAAACTGCTTGTCCGTCAACTGTCCCATTAATTTTGAGCTTGTGAGAAAGGAAAAAATGGTTGGAATTCCTAAAAGCTACAGAAGCCAGAAAAAAAAAAAAAAAAAAGAAAAAAAACACCAGACTCCCAGAGTTTCTTCAGCTCTTTCCTCGCTTTTCTCTGTCCCGTGCCCATCCTACTAAATGGGCACGAGCATATGTATGTGCTTTAATTGCACGAAAATAGTCAAACTAAAAATCAACATTCACTTTTGGGGGATTCAATCCCCACTCTCCTGAGGTAAAGTCCTTTGGAAATCCCATTGCACCATTACTCTTTCCACTGCAAACTTTGTTGCTGTTTGTCATCTCTCACTTGATCTGTTCAAAAACCTCTGTGCCTAGTTGAAGTCTCCCAACATAGACTACCTTTTCTAAAGTTTGCAAATGGAACTAGATGAAAATGCACAAGTCTAGTTTCCTCTTAGAAGAAACTTGAATGATAAAATACTGAAAGGTTAATATGGGATTGTTGTTTAATGATGCTAAAAAAAAAAAAAAAAACTACTTTGTTAAACCCCTTGCATAAAAGCTGGAAGTCTAATACATCTTGATTGCCACAGTCCAAAGGCTTATGGACCAGACCGCATGTGCTTCTCCTGCCTTATATCAACAGTGGCTGGATACAATTTTATTTTTTCAAACAATCTGCTCTAAGGACTAATGGTGCACAAAACACTCAGCATGACAAGCATAGCGCAAGACTGCAGAGTTAAGACTTTTCTGTTGATTATGGGACAACTACATAATACCAGATAGATACTGAACATCTTAAAAGAAAATTAGTCTTTCCAGTTCAAAACAGACGTACCTTGGGATTAGGGTGCCGGCTTATAATAAGACTGACTGGTCCTGGGCCACATTCACTGAGGATGCCATAGGCCTCACTGAGTGCAGCATGACGAAGACTGACTGAGTCTACCTCCAGTATCTGATCTCCACGACTACACAGAGAGGCACAGGTGGTAGCACAACATTGTCAAAGCATTTTCAGCATAAATGGGTATAGATGTCCAGGTTATCTGTCCACTAAGTTTGTCATGAATGAACGTTTCAGTCAATGAAATATCATGTCCCTCTTTTTGTACCTTTGTATCAGTGCAACTACATATTAATTTATGTTCATCAGTTTGCAATTCAAAGATGACTCTAAAAATGTTACCTGAGTCTTCCATCCATCTTGGCCACAGATCCCAGGGCCAAACTATGGATGTAGATACCAGGAGCAGAATTCTCCAGTGTCAGACAGCAAACTCCAATTCCCAGACCAACACCTGGCTCTAAAACAATCAAAAATCAAAATCAGAGTGTCCTCAAAAGGGAAGTTAGCCATAACTGCAGAAACAACATAAACCAGTGTGCCAGCTGTCATCTAAAATATGACAACTGGCACAAATATGTTTTGTAATTCATGAGTTGAAAATATTCTACACCTAAAAAGCAGTTAAGGACACTCTATATAAAGGTGCAAAGACAAGCTGTCCTTGCCCTTGTACATTTCTTGATCTGAGTGTGTTTCCCTGTTTCTCAGGATCTGAATATATTAATCTTACAATTTATAGTGATACCTCAGACAGTGTTCCTATACACAAGGCTAGCGTAATTTAGAAATGCTCTAAAAAAAGTTGACTGGCCAGCACCAGAGCCTGACCTCCAACCCATCCATCAACTCATCACCCACCCAACATCAGTGTTAGACCTCACTGATGCTGTTGTGTCTGAGCAGAAGCAAAACCCTGCATCGAGGTTTCAACATCTGGAGGAAAGAATCAGATTAACGGCCCTGTTGTCACAACCACATGTTCAACTTTCACATATGGCTGGAATGTTTGGCCACTTTGCAAAGGAATGTGCACCATTGTCACATGTTCAACTCTCACTACATCTGTGACTGATTTGAGCAGTCTGTATAAGTTAAACTGAGGCTGTTTTCTTGTGTGCTGTGGAATAACATAAAAAGCATGTGTATAAATGAACAGACATGCTATTGTTGCTTGTAACTCACACAGCTGTCATAGTTTTCTTACTGCTTTACAGTACAGTTTTAATGAAAACTGACCACAAAACAGACATTAAACGTTGACCGTTTCTTCCAACGTGACATCTCCACACAGGAAGTGAATACAAAACCAAGTAATGGTATCTAAATGTCTCTCTAGGCTGTCCATCAAGTTTGCTAACCTTTATTAAGTGTGACCTCCATGATGATGCAGTCTTTTGGACCTGGACCGTGGCACCTGCGGCCATCAGCCTCTTCAAACCCAGATAGGGCAGGTGTACCCCCACTGGTGTAGGAGTTAGGTGAGTTGGAGCGGCTGAGAAGGGTGGGGGTGGGACATGGTGTCAAGCTGGGGCTGCGCAGACGAGTTCGAATCGTTAGGGTCACCACACCTTTTTTCAGTTGCTGTTAAAAAAAAATCAGATTCAATGTTGAGCAGGCGGAGGTGAAATTACTTTTATCTTTAATTTTCATTCTGAGCTTCAGAAAAATTAAAAACTAAACTTCCACCCCTGTCCTCCCCCCCAAAGGAACAAAAAATGGCTTTTTAATACACCTTTGTTCTACTCTCAAAAAATGTGATCAAGCAAATTAGCTTGCACTGTGAGTATTAAAAAAATGATATATAAGACAAAAGCTGTCTTTTGTCTGAAGAAAAACACACTTTGTCAAAAATATTTCTGAAAACGTATAACCATTTTAATGTTCTTGAGAGAGTTAGACAAAACCCATTGTAAACATGGAGTCCACCTTGAAGGTTTGGATAGCCTGTTGGTGTGTGAGTCCTTGGAGAGACTCTCCGTTTACCTCCAGAATCTCATCTCCTACAAGGGAAAGCACACAATTAGACGGAGACAGGCATCTAGTGTAAACTGTAAATATAGACCAATTTCAGTGCTATCATTTCACTTTCTTGTACGCATCGGTTCCATAACACAGGGTGGAAAGGAATGGTTACCTTCTTTCAGTCGTCCATCAGCTGCTGCAGCTCCATGAGGGAAAATAGTTTTGACAAAAATACCCATTTGACCACGTGCCGAGTCCTGTCCACCAACAATGCTGAATCCTAGACCCTGCAAAAATTACATCTCAGAAATGACTAGTAAAGACACAGTTGTCAAATGTTTGAGTTTTCCAGGATTATTGGCTTTGGCAGTTTGGTTGAATACAAGAGAGGAGGGATATCAAAGAACAGAGGTCCAGCTTTAAAAACTCACATTTCATTTTGCCATGGTAATATGTTATCTCTTACAGATTAATCACACTGTGACTATGTGTGTGTGTCATGGCCTTAGTTTGCATGTCCTGAGAAATAAGTTTAGCTACTCCATATCTTCCAGTCTAATAGTGCCACCTGTTGACAGCATGTGAAAGTGCGGTTCAGATATGGTGAAAATCTGTTTTTATTTTATGTTGTATGATTCAAAAACTTGGAGGTGTAAATAAAAGCAGTAAAAATATTACATTCGCATGCAGTCTTACATTCATTCACGTCTATGTCAGCTGCCACGCTTTTAACTGTGATGCTGTGCTCCACCAATCAGTGCACACAGCAAACAAAAAGAGTCTTCTTCTCAAAGGATGTGAGGGCAGCAGCAGCTCAGCGGTATTTAAAGCCACAGACAATGAAACAGCCCATTTAGGCCAGGGGCACAGTATGGGACTTTTAAGTTCCACTTTTGTTTTGAGAGTACAGCATTTGGTCAGTACTGCTACATTTTCTGTATTCTGTGGAAGTACACTTCCTTTTGCACAATGAAGCCACTTGAGGACCATGTCTTTTAGAGTCAAGCTGTGTTTCGTAAGGAACTCCAAGTTAGCACAATCCCCTTGGTCTAAAAGGCTCTGTGGGCATGATGATTGTTTAGAGAGCTGAATAAACTGCTTCAATGGTGAGGAGTTAGGTCAGCACAATGTCAAAATGACATTACAAAACACCATTCTTAGCATTCTGCTACATGATATAAAATATGAATTCAACTTCTCTGTTTATGTTTTTAGAATATATTACACCACCTGTGCTCAGCAGCTGGGTTGGTTGAGTTGTGTTCTGTGGAAAAATGGTCTGACTTATGCTGAGAAGTCAGACCATTTAAAGGACTTGATGTGGAGGCGATTGTACATATTATTTCATAATAAATTGTAAAGAATCCAATCCAAATATAATACACATAAATAGTCTGATTGATATTGTAATACTGATTTCAGCCATATCACCTTGCACTAACAGGAACCATCGATCTACTACAGACAACCACTGCAATAGATGTACAGGAGATTTGTATATATTTTATAAATAATATATAGTACTGGTCAAAAGTTTTAGAACATCCCAATTTTTCCAGTTTTTTATTGGAAAGTATGCATGTTAATGTCTCATTGTACTCTGAAATGAAGCATAGAACAAATAAACAACTGAAGTAAACAAAAGATCCATTTAGAAAACCAAAATGTATTCTAAACTGTTGACTCATTAAAGTAGCCACCTTTGGCAGATATAACAGCTGAACACACTCTTTCACGATGGAAATCAAATATTCTTCAATAAGTTCTTCCCAACTCTGTTGCAGAAGTTCCCATAAATGTGTGGCACTTGTAGGTTGCTTTGCTTTCACTCTTTTGTCCAGTTCATCCCAAACCATCTCCCTGGGGTTTAAGTCTGGAGACTGTGCTGACCACTCCATGTTTTCAAGCTTACCATCTTGTTGTTTTTTCCTAAGGTAGTTTTGGCATAGCTTGGACTTATGTTTGGCTCATTATCTTGCTGTAGGATGAACACCTGATCAAGTAGGAACATACCAGAGGGTACTGCATGGCACTGCAGAATGCTGTGTTTGCCATTTTGGTTCAGGGTCCCTCTCACTGTGTACAAGTCACCGACCCTGGATCAAGCAAAACAGACCCAGACCATCACGCTTCCTCCTCCGTTTGACAGTTCATGTCACCCACTGAGGAGCCATCCTTTGGCCTACTCGATGGCGTACAAAAATCCTGTGTGATGAACCAAAGATTTCAAATTTTCCAGGCAGGCTTCTTTTTCTTATTATGATGCAATGGTTTTCTTGCTGCAACTTGACCTATCAAACCTGCAACTCCAAGTCTTCTCTTCACAGTTGAAACTGAGGCTTGCTACGACCACTTTTAAGCTGTGCTTGAAGCTGATGGCCTGTGAGCCGCCGATCAAACAAGCTGTTGTTCAGTAACTTGTCTTCTGGGGGCGCTATGGAGCCGCAGACCCGGAAGGCAGCATAACATGGATTTTCCGTGTAACCCGCATTTAAAACTTGTAATAACCCTACATTAGACGAGCCAACTGAATTGAGAAAATGTCCAAAACGACCACAATTAAGGACTGTGATATGTTCATCTGAAAGCGCGGTTCCCAAAAGCCAGGTAAAACTGATAGTTCACCACCGGATCTGCATGGGGAGAGGGCCGCTAGCCCTAGAAACACAACCGACCTCACAGCGGTACTAGTTCAGTCACTCCGCTCCGAATTCGGTGGATTTGGAACTAAACTGGACAGTATAAGTAGCCTCATGGGTGAAATGACTAAATCAGTAACCGCTTTGGAGAACAACATGGCAGAAATGAAGCAAAATGTCGCTGCCAATGCTACACGACTGGAGGAAGCTGAGCACAGAATCATGTCAACAGAGGAACACCTAGAAAAGAGCACAGCGGATCTCAACAGGGCCATGAAGCGAATCGCCTACCTGGAGATCAAGACCGACGACCTGGAGAACCGGAGCCGAAGATAAAAATCTACGTCTGTTTGGCCTCCGGGAGGGCACTGAGGGCAAGCGGCCACTGATGGAGTTTATACGGGAGATGCTACCACGATGGCTGGAGACCGACAGGTCCTTCACTATAGAGCGGGCCCATCGTACCCTCGCCTCGCCGAAACCGAACAAGGATAGAGCAGTCATTATCCGTTTTCTGAACTTCCAAGATCGGGAGTTTGTGTTTCGCTCCACAAAGCAGCGCAACATTACACACGATGGAAACAAGCTCTTTTTTTGTGCAGGACTTATCAGCTGAGACCGTTCGGCAGAGATCCGAATCCAACACTGTCAAAAAAAGTGTTCACCGAAAAAGGAATGTTCCGCGGGTTCCAGTACAACCCATGCAAGATGAGGATCCTCCACAATGGGAAAATTCAGCTGTTATCATCTCCAAAGGAAGCAGAGGAGTTCCATCGCAAGCACACCGGAGATAACTAACGGAATGCGGAAGAGAAAATGCAGAGTGACAGAGTGATTAACAGTATAATCAACTCTTCAGGGAACTTAACAGTAGACCCATCTGAAATCAATGACAGCTTTAGAGAGTTTTATCAAAATCTATATAAGTCAGAATGCCCTCAAGTTTCAGAGGAACAGGAAACATTCTTAGACCAACTTAAATTCCCAACACTAGCAGAAGATTCAAAAAAGGAATTAGACAGAGGTTTAACTACTGAAGAAATATCACAGGCCATCAAAAATATTAACAGTGGTAAGGCCCCCGGGCCGGATGGATTTACGATTGAATTCTATAAAGCTTTTCAAGAAAAATTAACAATCCCATTTTTTAAAATGTATGAAGAAGCTTATCAAAATGGAACTCTCCCACCCACTCTGAGACAGGCAATGATCACACTGATCTTAAAACCTGGTAAGCCACCTGCAGAATGCTCTTCATTTAGACCAATAAGTCTAATGGGGGTTGATACTAAAATACTTTGTAAAGGTTGAGCAAAAAGATTAGACTCCTACATCTCACAATTGATTCATAATGATCAAAATGGCTTTGTACCAAAATGTCAAGGATTCCACAATATTAGGAGAGTTCTCAATATAATTTATGAGAAATTTGATGCAAAGGATACAGCCTTATTATCGCTGGATGCCCATCAGGCCTTCGATAGGATAGAATGGCCATATTTATTTAATGTTCTGCCAAGATTCGGATTTGGAAACAACTTTCTTAAATGGATTCAGATTTTGTATACAGGACCCACAGGCAGTATTTTAACAAACAATATAGATTCAAAACCAATTACATTAGAACGCTCCACACGCCAGGGATGCCCACTATCACCAATGCTGTTCATACTGGCTATAGAACCTTTGACTATGGCAATACGAACACATACAGATTTGTCTGGTATCCGTATAGGAGAACAAGAACACAGATTGGCTCTATATGCTGATGATTTGATAGTTTTCTTAACAAAACTGTCTACCAGCATACCAAACCTAATGCAACAAACTGAACTACTTGGACAGTTCTCTGGATATACTATAAACCACTCAAAATCTTCCATACTATTTTTAAATGAGGACGAAAGGCTAAAATCAATCATACAAACCCAGTTTATTAATGCATACGAGGGATTCGTGTATCTTGGAATTAAAATTATCCCTGACGTTAAAACCACTGTTGCAAGAAATTACGACCCTTTGATCAGAGAAGTGAAGGCAACTCTGGATAGATGGATGACAATGCCCATATCAATAATTGGCCGAATAAACATGATTAAGATGAACGTGCTACCAAGGTTCTTATACCTCTTTCAATCACTCCCTCTACAACCCACAAAATTATTCTTTGATAAAGTAAACAGTATTTTTAATGCATTCATCTGGAATAATAAAAAGTCCAGGCTGAGACTTCGCTTGCTGTACCTGCCATATGAAAGAGGAGGGCTAAAACTGCCAAATCTGAAATGGTATTACTGGTCTGCGCAGTTACGCTCAGCCATGTTTTACTTTTCAACTGAGATACCCCCAGCCTGGGTAAATATTGAACAAACATCAGTACCAAACTTTGCATTAAAACTGTATTTGTACTCTGCAAATCCCAAACGCTTAAAGAAAATAACAAACAACCCTTTTCTTAAAAATACCATAGACGTTTGATATAGGGCACATCAACATGTTGGCGATCTCCCTCCTATTTCACGTCTTTCCCCTATATGGGGCAACGAGTGCTTCAAGGCAGGAAGAGCAGATGGAGGTTTCAAAACTTGGGCACATAAAGGTGTACAGAAGGTGGCAGACCTTTATAGGGATGGTAGCCTCCTCTCATTTGACCAACTATGTCAAACATACGACATTCCAGAGAAACATTTTTTAAAATATTTACAAGTAAAACATTTTATCATGTCAAAATACAAACACATTATATCTGAACCTCTGCTATCACATCTGGAGAACCTTACACTCCAAAACTTAGAGGAGAAAGGTCAAATTTCTTTATTTTATGCAGCTCTATTGGCACATGATAAGGAAACCACCACTGACAAACTGGATGCATGGAGATCTGATCTTCAAGAGGATATACATGAAGTAGATTGGGAAAGTACATGTTTAAAAGCCCAAACTCAATCAATCAACACAAGGATGAAACCCCTCCAATATAAATGGTTGATGAGAAGTTACATAACTCCAATCAAACTGAATCGTTGGTCGCCCAATATCCCAGACACCTGCAGCAAATGCTTAGAAGAAAAGGGTACTCTGTTTCATTGTGTTTGGGGCTGTTCAAAATTACAGAAGTTCTGGAAATCAGTCATACGAACTTTGTCTAAGATTGTTGGTGTGAGGGTGCCTCTTCATGCAAGGACGTGTGTGTTGGGTATATTTCCAGAGAACTGTATTTTCACTTCAAGTCAGTCAACACTCATCGATTTTGGACTCCTGCAGGCCAGGAGGCTGATATCTTTATACTGGAAGAAAATGGACGTACCCTCAATACATATGTGGGTGTGGGAGATGGCATCTTGTGTTGTACTAGAACAACTTACTTATATTGTCAGAGGAAGAGGAGGGGACTTTGGGAAAATATGGTCACCTTTAACTGAGTTTCTCAGATGTTATGAAGCCAATTAATTTTGACAGTGGTGCTGAATTGTTGAGCTGTATGCTGTGTATTTATATTTATTTTTATTTATTTATTTATTTACTTTTTAAATTTTTTTCTTTCATTCTTTCACTCATTTATTTGGGGGGATCATGTTGCTCTTTGTCTGTTTTATGTTGAGTATATTGTTAAGTTTTTCATAATATAAAGCCCAATAAAGATATTGTTAAAAAACAAAAAAATAACTTGTCTTCTGATTCTGTTGTGGCTTTGGGTTTTTCAGACCTCTTCCTGTCAGAGTTTCCCCCATTTTCTATGTGCTTTTTGATGGTGAAGAAAACTTTACTCACTGACACCTTGACTTCCTGCACAATTTCTCAGTAGGAAAGACCTACATTTTTAAGTGTTTTGATGGTCTCTCTTCTATAGTTAAGTGCCTTTCCCTCACCTTTTTTTTATAGCAACACACTACTTTCTGCAGTACAACACTGTTCAAATAATGCTGTCGAGGGTATGGTGCTACGGTGTGAAAGTTGGGACACCTGTAGGATTTGGTAGCACCAACTTTCAAGGCTTGATCAACCTCCATTGCTGCAGAACAGCTTTAAGTTGTCAACCCATTTCTTGTTCCCTGAAAAAGGCCTTTTTGTATAATTCTGAAATGTACATTATTTTTCAGTTTTGGATACCTTACCTTTTTTTAAAACCTCTGGCAGTTCACCACTTACCTTTGAACCATTTCAAGCTATTCATTGAACTTGAACTACTTGAATTTCAATATAAAACTGGAAAATTGGGGCGTTCTAAAACTTTTGACCAGTAGAGTATATAAATATATAATATATATTTATTTATATTTATTTTCACTATTTCAAGAACTAAGGAAAGTCAATAAAAAACAGATGAGAAAGCTGGACAGTCTAGGTGAATAATCAGACAGCATGACTGGAATGTCAGACATTCCAGTCATGCTGTGGAAGAAATTATAATCTTGTGTGAGGAAATTTATTTCTGTGACAACTTCAGCTGACCTCAAGATTAGTTTTTTGTAGGCTACTGTGTGTGGTAATAACAACACCAATAAATCTACAAGTGAACTGAAGAACATTAACTTTGTTAATTTTTTACCACAACAAATGTTTGTTTCTGCTTTTTCTTATTATGATAGTCAAATAAATGGTGTCACTATACTACTTTCATTGGCACTGCTTTTTTGAAATCACAGGGAAAAGATTGTATTTTTTTTTTCATTTTGTGTATTTTTAATTCTACTATTCGCTAAATTAAGCAAACCTAAAAAAATACTGTAGATAAAAACAAATTTTAAGGATTTCTAATTGCAGCGTTTATTGTTTTTATCATATCTATCCCACTGCTGATAGCTACTATCGATGACATGGGTTGGGTTTTTACTGTAATTTAACCTTTTTATTCCTTTATTCCTCATTCTAGAGACATGACATTTCTTCCAGTTGAGACCAGAGTTGTTGGGTCTGTGTGCCTTTTTTTGTTTTGATCATATCTGTTCATTTTGTTGGTATTTATTATTAGTGTCATTGCTTTTTTAAACATGCTGAGAAAAGAAAACTCTACCTCCCTGTAATCTGTACGGTCTCTTCACAAGACGCACAGGTGAACAGTCCTTATAATCCCTATAATCTTGAAATGATGGCTAAGTTGATATTGATATCATAAGCTTACTACAATGCTGTGGCTGTTATAATTATACTATCCTGCATTTTAAATACAGACTTATAGCACCACAGTATTCTGATAGTCAAATAATAAACATTAACATAATGCACATAATCAAAACAATATGAACCTTTTTTGGCACTAATATAATGGTCTAGTTCCATTGTTACTTCTAGTAAGAAAAGCCTTTCACCAATAAGTGATTGAAGAGAAAGCACAAAAGAAAGAAACATTTGTAAATCATTTCAGAATACATTAAAACCAGACAGATGCTTTTGTTTTGTAATTGTGAGATTACATACACATACACATACTCTTTGAACTTTATTTATGCATACATGTGAAAGAAGTGCACTCACTTTGCCTTGGCCTTTCATCAGCACTATACTGGAGATAATGGATGGCTGTGCCAGTCGCCATGGCGACTCCACTTGAATGGTGCTCAGGGAGCGTGCTGATTTCTTAATAATCTGATATTCCTAGAGGAAAGATAAATATTAAAAGAAAAAATCTTCAATCAAATTTTCAAATCTTTTCCATCGTTAAATACTCACGTTTACTATTATGAGGCTTTCTCTTTCTCTTCATTAAGTCCTAGTTTATTCTAATATACACTTGCCTTATTTCCTCACACTTGAGGTTGACAACTCTGTTTTTCCCTGGTAGTGCTGCGCATTAAGGTCTGATGCTGTAACTTGATGACTCAATTTTACATGAAAGGGTTTGTTTGTGTATTATCCCCATTAGCAGTATGAGTCTATGACTCTGAACGTCATCATGTAACATTTTATTTCCTTTTCCTATTCACCCTCTCATTCAGCAACGTTCTTATTATTGCCAGGATAGCATGGTCAAAATGAGTGACCAGCATTTGACCTGATCTGGCTGTGTGTATACACACACACACACATACACACACACACACACACACACACACACACACGTATGCATATATGGAATATACACATACACACACATATACACACACACACACACACACACACACACACACACACACACACACCCACACACACACACACACACACACACACACACACACACACACACAGTCTGAAAAAAAGCAGTTTAATTCCAGATTGAATCTTGTTGAAAGAGTCTTTTTTTCTAAAAGGATGCTCCGGAACACGTTCTCCATAGTGCCAAGGTTGTTGGCCATAAGGCCCAGCACACTGAAGAAAATTTATGTTTTCTACGTTATTACGTGATAAAATGAAAAAACAGACCATAGTCCTATGTATACTTTGTCTGCGTGTCTTTACATCTTTAGCTGCATAAAGAGAGGGAGGTGCATTCACTTACCTGTCTCATTCCAGCAGCATCTAGCTGTTGAGGTAAGGAGTGTTTACGATGGCCAGGTGGAGGCTTCTCTGAAACGTCACAGCCACTCACACCATTCTCCACAAACAGCTCATCATCCTCACCCACTGACTCCAGGCGATTACTCCCTCCTGAGTCAGGAAAATTCATAATTTTATTCCTCTGCACATAACAAGTACTTTTTTTCCCAACACTATAAGCATAAATTTCAACACACAATATACTGTATTAGACACCAAATTACCAGACAGACAAAGTGCATAATTTTGGAAGCATTGTAAATATGTTCATTACACTGCAAAAGCAGTGATGTAAGAAACAGATGAAATGTTTCCAGGCTTTTGGTGTTTCACCATTTTGATGTAAATGAACAATTTGTTTTTACTGAGCACCAACCTTGGGATCGGTTGCACAGCTTCATTGGTGTGGGGGTGCAGCAGGATCCTTTGAGTGCCTCTCCCTGATTTTTCACTTCTAGTTTCTCCAGGCCAGTCAACTACAAGAATACACACAGGTTTTATGTTTTTACATGCAAACAGCATTGACCTATCTCAGACCATGCTCCACTTTAGAATGAACTGTCATGACAGGTACTCAAATGTATCTGTATACACCTTGATGCGTGAGCCCTCTACTACTGCCAAGTGAACTCTTTATTGCTGGAGTGAGGAGTCACTTAAAGAGATCCAGGTGTGTGATTAGATTACATCCTGACACCTCCAGATGAAGACTTTCTGAATGTGTTCAAATGGGAGGCCTAAGCAGGCCCAGAACACTCAAGAGGGAACATATGTCCCACCTGGCACAGGAACACCTCTGGATCCTCCAGAAGGAGCTGAAATTAGTAGCTGGGTACAAAGATATCAGCTTGCTAACTCTGTCAAAATAAATAACTACTATTGACTTGGTCTATAACTCCGCTTTGTGACACAGGTCACTGCTCTCGATTGGAGCAGGACTAATTTAAGTGCCCCCCTCACACACACACATATGATCTACATATACCAGGCAGGTGTTTTGCAGACTGGTGCTACTGTTGGAGGTTGGGAGAGAGGGCAGGGTAGCTGTTTGAGACATAATGGAAGAAGAACTGCAGGTGCTGACGAGGTCTGGTAGACTGGTGGATGGGAAGCGTTCGAAACCCACATCTGATTCCTCCTGCTGGAACAGAAAGAAAATAGAGTATACATGTGTGTCATTTTTCTTTATATGTATTATACATGTTTCTATATAGAACATTCCTAATAGGAACACTTAAGAATAGAATAGAAAACTATAGCAGCATAATCATTATCTGAAACTTTTACTGTCTTTTTTTCAGCTCAAATTTCTTCCCGCAGTATAGAAAAAGTAAGCGTTTATGCAGTTTGCAGCACTGGGTAGCTGCAGAAATTGCAACAGAGTCTAGAGTAAGCATTTTTCCCTTTTTTTCTAAGTGATAAAGTGCGTGAAGTGTTTGTGTTTGTCTTTAGAAAGTATATTTCAGAAGTTTGTCTGCTGTTCAGGCTACAGATTCTAAAGCTGTCTTTGGTGCTGACATCCACTATGAAGTCTGAAGCTGCATGTCCTCATTAATTTTCCTGTAATTGTCATTTAAATTCTGTTCACAAAGTTGGACAATATCATCATCAGCTAGAAAGTATGTATTTAGCAGTACTGGTCTTGTTTGCACCACAGACGCATATCCATAAAAAAAAAATTATTCCAAAACAGGATGAAGTCAGGAGGCCACTTCCTTTAGGTTTTAACTTAGGGCATCCATTGTTGCTGTACTTTGCATTTTCACACTATAGTCATGTAACAGACTTTTTTTTAGTTAATCAAAAAAAAATTGTAATAAGCAGGATACAGGTTCTCTTTGAATAATTTTCATTAGTAGACACTGAGAGGTCAGGGAAGGCTACAACCAACTATAATTCACACAGTCTTCCTGCTCCACTGCTGCACATTACTCTGTTACACTGTACTGTTACACAACTGTAAAAGAATGGTAAGTAACTAAAACCAGTCTAGACCATGGAAGTGTGTGTGTATGTGTGTGCATGCCCATGTGCGTGCCCGTGTGTGTCCTTGTGGCACTTAAATTGGTCTTTCTCCTACCTATCCTAGCTATAACAGCACTACTATGTCTGGTAGAAGCACTACTAGCACTTACCCTGCTGGCCACCACCAGCTGGATGAGACCAGTAGTTGAGCGGAAGATAGCAACAGCCTCCTGATGAGTGAGACCCACCAGAGAGTGACCATTAATCATCAGCAGCTCATCACCAGCATGAAGACGGCCATCCCTGAAACACACGCATGCACACACATTTAGGCAGAACAGTTACTTACACTGTACATATGCACAGACACCTAAGCTGAACCATTCTCAACCATTTCAGATAACTTAGCTGTCACTTATTATATCAGGACTCATAGTAGAATTCAAAGAGAATTTTGAATGAATGTCTTGAAATTTTCAACTTGAGTTGGGATTAAGAATAAAATATACTTTGTGTGATATATCTTTCAGATTTGTTGTTGTTGCAAGTGCTCAAGCAAAGGTAATTCAAATATATCAAAAACTGACTTTAATTTTCAGCACATTCTGAGATGTCTGCCATAGAAAAAGGAGAGACTAATAAACAAGACAGAAAAATAACCAGGACCTTCAAACTTTTGGAAACACCAGTATGAAAATTAACAACCTTTTAGCAATCTTTTAATCACCTGATAGTTTACCAGAAACAGATACAATTACTGGAGAGTGCAGAAAGAGCTAATGAATTATGACCTTAATTATGAGATGGATAGCTCAGTGACTAGCACCCCTGACTTTGGAGGTCGATGGTTCAAATCACAGTTAGGGCGCAGTTCTCCAGGAAGGACCCTGAGGCAAGATCCTTAGTGCCTGCCTACCAACTTTGTGTTGTATCTACTCTCAGCTTTGGATAAAATTATATGCTAAATTAAATAGAAAATTGTAAATTGCAACAAAAAAGTAACTGAAAATAAAAGTACCTGTGAATGGCACCCCCTTCCTCTATAAAAGCTATAATGATGCCATGTGGAGAGCGTTTGGAGCCACGTCCCCCTGTTATCTGTATGCCCAGGCCCTCTTGACCCTTCACCATATGCATCTTCCAGATCAGGCAGCTGTCTCTGGGCTATGAAAAAGAGAAAACCCATAAACACAACAAGCACACAAAACAATATATCACACAGGGCTGACACACACACACACACACACACACAGCACTATGACCAGGTGAAGTGAATAACACTGATTCTCTCTTCATTATGGTACCTGTTAGTGGGTTGGATATATTGGGCAGCAAGCAAGCACTTTGTCCTCAAAGTGATGTGGTAGAAGCAGGACAAATGGGCAAGCCAAAGGATTTGAGCAAGTTTGACAAGGGCCAAATTTTAAACAATCCATGAGAGATGAAATGGTTTAAAAAAGCAAAGCTTATCAATTATTTATATCTTAGTACCATAACAGGTTTCTCTATGTACAGTTCCTTACAAATGTGAGTCTCTGTCATTCTTACTGTTTGTCTTCATAATAGAACCCCAGCTCCAACCTTACATGCAAAATGCTATTGCCTAGTCAGCACACAACGACTCTGCCCGTCTCTCTGATGCTCTTTTAGTCCAAGCATCAAATAAGGCTCAGAAAGCTTCGATGCCTTATTCTGTCAGATTCAGCTCCATTACCAATTTACCAAGAAGGTATTGCAGTTAGCTACATACGATGAGAAGGGAATAAAAGTACCCAGTGTTAAATGCAACAGTGTAAACAAAAACGTGGAGAAAAAAGAAGGTTCAAATATTTTAATATGGGGAAAAATGGAGGAAAAGAAAATAATGATTCAAAAGAAGAGCAGACATTAGACAATAAACAGACACCTTGACCACAAACTCTGAAAACCTGTTCAGGGTGATTTGCAGATTTTTAAGGAATAAACTACATCCAAGCAAGACCAAATCAAAAGATTTTGAATATGTGATAAAATAATTAAATAATTAACTAAAAATATATACTTCAACTGTAATCATTGATTGTTTTGTTATGCTGTTTAAAGGATGCTTACTTTCATATGTTTTTTAGGCTCAAGGGTAAATTGGGCTAATAGTTTCAGTTCTGATCAGCTAAGAAACAATTTTCCATCTACAAGTTAAACTGTTTTTGATGTGATTTGACTACATCTCTGTGAACAGTGGATGGTTGTGTCGCGCAAAGTTAAGGAAACAGACTGGATGTAAAAGGAAGCATTTTCACTGATCATTTCCAATTTTTGCATTTGGTTTTGTTGTTTTTTACATCAAAGATGGCAATAACCAAATAGCATCTAAAGTTCAGGTTCACACTGCTTTCCAGTCCATGTATGCTCCTTCCTTCTGTCTCTCTCACATCCTGATGCTGTCAGTGCTTCTCACACATCAAAGTACTGTCTCAACTGACCAAAGAATAAGTTTCTTTTAGCTGGGCTGAAATCATTTGTCTCAATCCCTTGTCATCAGAACAAATTTTCAGGTAGAGTAACTAGTATGACCCTTGCTTGTGTAATATCTTCGAGCCCTGTATGTCAGCAGTGTGTCTCACCTGGCCAGAAGAGTCAATGTTCAAAGAGTCCATTTTGCTTTCTAACAGCTCACTGTGGCATCTTGCAGGCAGAGTGGCAGCTCCTCTGCTGTGTAGACGCTGGGGAACTGTTTTCACCTGAGGACAGGTGTTTGGACTTTCCTCTGCAGGTGTATGTGTGGAGAGGATGCAACCCGAGTCGTCTCCTGGAGGGTTGACTTCTCCATCAGTGGAAGCAGAACAGCTGTGGCCATTGTAAGAGCTCCGAATTTCTGAGTAAGTACTGTCCCTGTTGTCTCGTTTAAAGGACGAACGTGATATGACACCAAACTTGCGTGTGCGTTTACAGTTTGCCAAGTTATTGGAGGACTCAGACCCAGCTGTGCCCTGCTGCTGGTCTTCACAACTGTCACTGCGGAGAGTCGTACTGACATTTTCACTGATGTCACAGGGAGGGAGAGGAGCCTTTCGCTTGACTCGACGCAGCAGGATCAGGTAGATACAGCCTCCATTCCAGCACTGGTCAGCCAGGTAACTGTAAAAAGATTTAAACCACTCTAAAGTTTAATCAGAGAAATTTAAATGGGAACGTTTATGAATAAGAATATTATGATTTAATGCTTCATATACCGTTTTACGATATATAGAAAGTCTTGTTGCACTTTAGGACTCTTTAACAAGTCATGCCTGTACGTGAGTGAATGGTTTTACTTTCTAAACTAGAAAACAGGAGTTCATAATAGTTGATATGTAGACTACGCATCATTAGTCTCGTTGCTCCTGTGATATGAAAAAAACACAAGCTCTGAGTTTTTTTTTAAATCATGTAATGTTTACAGAATGATGTAAGCATGTTGAGCATTTGTTTTCAGTCAAAAGTTAACAAAAATGATTAATATGAAAAAGAAATTAGCTGCCTGTGAACACCATTTATGACAACATGCTGACCGACCTATTTACCCTGCATTAGCTAGGCCAGCAACTTTAAGGAGGTGGAGAGTGCATGAGCAATAGAGCCACAGCAGTCACATTACTCGTAAATAAACCAGTCTGAAACACACCTGTTATCCTTAAATTCACAGAGTTATGAAGGTTAGGGTTGAGGTACCCTCAATGTGGCTAGCAATGTATTATCATTCTGTGACTCTCAAACTGACCAACCTTAATACAAATCAAAACACGAACATGCTCATATGCTTTCTTAGAACTGCAAGACAGAAGGGTCACACCACACGTACTATATATATATATATATATATATATATATATATATATATATATATATATATATATATATATATATATATATATATCACTGATTCTTGAGAGTTGGGACAAAACAGGTTTTAAAAATCATTTTCTAAAATCCACACTATTATTTAGAGTTATATATGTCTGTAAAGAAATGTCTTAGCTATTTAACCATGTAAAGGAACAGTTTCTAAATAAAAACACTTTTTTGAAAAATAAACATATTTCCCATTTGAACTTGATTTGTGTCAACTCCGTCAGACACACTAAGAAGTGTACAATTTTGATTCTTCCAGTCCAACAAGAATCTAAAGTTCTGAATTATGTTGCAACAGGGTTTAGTTACTCTGATATGTAATAAAATACATCATGTAAACTTAAGTTGTGATTTCACATTATTCTGAAAAATCTGATTTCTAGATGTCTTCATTTTCATACTTTGTTTTTAATTTTAATATTATAAAAAACAATTCCTTAAATAATTAAGATATAAGAGGATGTAGATCAGATGATCCTTTATTACATGAACAACATAAACTGAAGAAAGAATGAATATTTTCTTTCAAAAATTAACAAAACCTACATCTGATGGTGTTGACGAGGAACTGACAGTGTTGACAAAGAACTGACGGTGTTGACAGAAATTGAATATAAACTAATATTTATAAATAAGTTCCAGTATACTTCCACGAAAATAAGAAATGTTGCATTTTCCTGAAATTAGAATTTGTGCTTTATATATACATAGAAGTGGGTCCATCTACAGAGGTTACCATCCAATGTAATATTCAGTGTTGCAACCAGATGCTGCGAAAATCTACAGAGTGACTTTTTAAAAAAATTAAATACATAAATGTTGGGAAAGTGACACAATAAAAAGTAGACCAAAGCCTGAACATGCTGTACAAGTTAGAAGTGTAGGTTATACCGTATGGCTAAATGATGTAATTCATGCTATATACAGTCATGGAAAAAATGACTAGACCGCCCGTGTTTTCTTCAATCTCTTGTTCATTTTAATGTCCGGTACAACTAAAGGTACATTTGTTTGGACAAATATAATGATAACAACACAAATAGGTTATAAGAGTTTAATTTCAGAGCTGATATCAGACATTTTCTATGGTTTTCTTGATAATAACCAAAACCACTTAAGTTCTTACATCAATAGATATGGTGTTGTTCTGCCAAAAACAGTGATTTTAGGCATTCCATGTTTCTTTTCTGTCTGTTTTAGTCCCATGATCCACACAGGAGTTAGTACTGATTCATAACCATTGTTTCTGATGACTGCAGCCATGCATCTTGGCTGCTCTCCACCAGCTTCTGACATTGTTCTGTTGTCACAGCAGTGCATTCCTGTTCACTAATTCTAACTAATCTGCTTTGTTTTTGGGCTTGTGGTTCTCCATTTTGCGTTTGATGATTTTCCACAGTTTTTTAGTTGGATTTAGGTCTGGTGATTGAGCAGGCCAAGGCATGTTCCAATGTTCTGCTTCTCCATCCAGGCTTTTGTTGGAAAATCCAGTCATTGGAGGCAGGAAAGAGTTTTCCAGCTGACGGAAGAACACTGTTTTCAAGGGTAGCCCCAAACATGACCTGGTTCATTGGCCCTGTTCCACCCAGACTGAAACTACCCCAGTTGGTCACTGATCCACCCCCATATTTTACTGTAGGGGCAGACAGTCTGGTTTGTAGCTTCTCCAGGCTTCCTCCTAACCAGTAAGTTGGCTGGAGTGGGCATCAACTGAAAACTGGATTCATCCCTGAAGAGAACCTTAGCCCAATCATCAACAGTCCAATCCTTGTGATCCCAGCAAAGAGTAACCAGGCTTTCCTCTGCCTTTCCTTGATGAAGGGCTTCTTCCTGCCCCATGTGACTTCAGACCAGCTTCAACAAGTCCGTTTCCAACTGTCCTTGCCCGGCAAATGACATTTCTCGATGGTGCCCACTCATTTTTAAGGTCACTGGATGTCTGAGGACAATTCCTGACACAGGAATGGATGAGTGACGGTCATCTGGAGGGTAGAAAGATGTTTCCTGCCAAGACCAGCTAGCAGTTTGGTAGAACCATGTTGGACTTGTTTTTTCTTGGTGTAATGAATAGCTGTCTTGGAGATCTTCAGTTTATTCGCTACCTGTCTCTCACTCATGCCAACTTCCAGCAGTGCCAAGATGGCTGCCTTTGTGGCTTCACATAACTCTTTAGTTTTAGGCATTATGTGAGAGCTGACAACTTCTGAGTTGTGTTACGGCTTGAATGTAAGCAGGAAACCACTCTAGGCCTTTACATGTGCAGTGCTGCTTATGACATGAAAAGGCCTCTTATATATCCTGGGAATACAATTAAGCTTAAGCATGTCAAATAGGACATAAGGTATTATGGAATCAGCTGCATTTTTAGTCGTGTTCATTGTATTCTTCAGATAATATACCTTTAGTGGTGCCAGGCATTGAAACGAACAAGAAATTGAAGAAAGCAAGGGTGGTTTAATATTTTTTCCATGACTGTATGTACTTATATGTCTAAAAAAAAACCTGCAATAAAATTTTAATCCTTTAATAAGTTAACAAATAATATTATATTAGCACAATAAGAGGTCACAGGTGGATTTGTCAACTCCATCAGCTTACACATCAACTCTGTAAGACAAGGAATCTGACGGAGTTGATGTCTGACGGAGTTGACATAAGGGCAAGTATTTTCCCTCCAAAACATGTACACTACAGCTAGCTGGTTTTTCCTCAGTTGCTAGCTGTCTCAGTAACCTCACTAAAACACTTAAATTCAACCCACTATGGTTTAAAAAAACTTAAAATAACAGAAAGACGGAGTTGACAGGGTCCAACTGTGACCTTAGGAATATTGACATTGCTTGTCGAAAATATCAAAAACTTTAAAACTTACCAGAATATGTGTGGTAATGTTGCTCTCAGCACAGCCAGGAAGACGAAAAGAGGTCTTCGGGGATGTGCTGACCACAGTATTGCCTGATTTAATGAGGTTTATGAAAAAATCTGACAAAATTGACTGAAACTGAGCACACAACTTTGATCGACAGCTTTTTATGGAAAATCCTGTTTGACATTATATTCATGCATTGTTTTACATATTTATAACCCTTCTGTTTAATTTGATATATATGTATTCATAATTTTAGAGTGTTTAAATGTTTTTTTGGGCAGATCACTATTGTGAACCCTTGCTGAGGACAAATAAATAACATGGACCTTCTAAAGATAGACCATGCATTTAAAGAAAATTTCCCAAAAAAGATTAAAATGATTGCTAAAAAATAATAAAGGTATACACCGTTCCTTTAGATGTAACTTTGTAAGTATAACAATCATGATAAATTTCTTGATTTTTGATGTAAATTTGACTTTTCTACGTAGGACATGTTTTGTCCCAACTCTCAAGAATGAGCGATATATATATATATATATATATATATATATATATATATATATATATAGATATATATATATATATATTATACTGTATTTTAAGAACACTTTAGGAAGTTAGGTTTATCGGTAACTTTAAATGTTGCAACAGTGCAGAACCACACATCAAACCAAATCCAGCTTGGACCAGGTCCACAGAGCTGCTTGTCACATAGACCCATACTTTTTAAGGTCTCTTGTCAGTTGCTGTGCCTTTACAAGTATGCTGGAATACAAGAAATTAGTTTTAACAAGAATTCACAGAGATCATTATCATGCATGAGACCACTGTACTACCCTGCCTACTTTGATGTGAGGGGCTGGCAGATTTGTCAAATGTCTCTTCCAGCTAGACCATTGTAGTCAATAAATCTCTTTACTAGCATGATACAAAACAGACCTGTGTTAAACCTATCAGAGCCAGTGTATATTTTCCAAAGGAAGAGACCCAGTCAAAAACAGACCTGAGGTTTGTTAGACCTGGTTTAGGATTTTACAGGCCAGCAAGCTCAAGTGGAATTAAAAGGGTAACAAGTTTTTTAAAAATTATTGCAACAATTATGCTAAACGTTTTTTTTTAGCAGAAGTGTCAGCCATTTCCTGCTTCTGCCTTCTTAAATATAAGGATTGTCTGGTTTACCTCAGATTACATATTAGTATACCACTGTCATCTAAAAATGTTGTCCAAAGCTATTGCAAAGTAGCACGTTAAATTAGAAAAGAAGAGTCTGTGCTTGTTAAAAAGCCAACGTTGCAAATCACTGAGCATTTCACCTCTATGGCAATGTTGGATTTAGAGGCTTGTTGCTTTGATATAAAAAAGTGCAGTGAATTAAGGTATTTAATGTAATAAATCAGTTTGTTTCGCCATCTCATCTTCTTGCATTGTGCTTACAGTATGCAAAGTCACTATTGCAATCACTGTTTCCTTTCACATGGTTGGTTCAAGTTTCAGTTTTTATTAAAATCATCTTACCTGGCTCCACTGACGTCTACTCCCACCATCAGCTGCCCGTTCACTGACAGCAGTTCATCTCTGAGTTTGATCCCCCCACAACGAGCTGCTGGGCTCCTCTTCCTCACCTCTGTCACCCAGATGCAGCCCACATCCATGATGGGGCCCATGTCCCTTCTTCTCCTTGGGCCTCCCTTTTTTCTTCTGTCAGGATCCCCAAAAATAGGGATGTTCCCAAAGCTGAGGCCAAACTCTGCAGTATCCCCTTCATCTTTACTAAGGGAAACAGCATGAACTTCAACGTCTAATCCCTCCCTGCAGAAGGATGGACTGCCTGATGGCGCTGTGTCACCTTCCATGAAGTTAAACTTGATGTACTCCACCAACTTCTGAATGGCAGCAAAACACAGGGACATGTCCTCAATGTGAACACTGCTAATACTGCTGCTACTGCAAACACTGCCCCCTTCCTCATTCTGGTAGGAGTCCTGATCCACATGCTGGAGGAACAAGAAGAGTAAATTATCAGATGAAGCTCGATGATAACATTTGCTTTTGTGCACAGGATAGCTTTCCATAGTCATATATCATGACTAATGAGGACTCCTATTTACAGTTCTAAAGTTATGCTCTGGGGCTGGTTTGATGATTTAGACATCTTAGGCATGGCTTTCATGTGGCCTTACTTCACCATTTCTCTAACTGACAGTGTTGGTATTGACAGTGGTAGAAAAAGGTTCTTTAATTAAATAAAAAATCATGTATTATGTCTCTGAACTTCAAGCAGTTCCTTGGTGTTCATTGCTCCTCTCACATTTTTATTCACAGAAGGCACATTTTTCACTGTAATAATAAGTTTTGCACATCTATGGTAATTGTACAACCATCCCTAGAAGTGGAGCTAATCAAAACATGTCTTGTGTGCAGTATAACAAATTTATAATCCCATAAATTAAAAAAAACTGGAATTAGCATGACCAACACTTTTCCAAGTGCCCACTAGTGAAAAAATTGTGACCCATAGATATTTCTTTGCACACTTCGACTGTGAAGTACAGCCTGCAGTTCAGCTAAAAAGTTGCTGAATTTTTGGCAAAATTTTACATGAGAAATATCATAATTCAAAGAATGCCGTAACTCAGGTGATCCTTTCCGTCTATGCTGTCTCTAGTTCTGAGTACTGGTGTCATTTTTAAAGACAGCATGCTCTTCAAACCCACTAGGATGTTTGGGGGCTCAGATAATACTATCACTTCTGAAACTAGTGAGTTAATTAAAGTAGGCTACATACGTCTGTCACAGGGTTGCCACAGAGAGACACCTGTACTGACATTTACATGCACAAGTAACTTTTAGAATGGTTACTAGTTAACTATGTTTTATTCTGATTAAAAATGTTAACAAGTATCAGTGTGGAAAGTGAACAGTCACAATGATGGTTGATGCAAGGTATTTGGTCCTGAATAGTTTAGGTTAATCAGCTTTGTACATACATACAAATTTATGTGTATAGCCTGAGCGTGTCTAGACAAAGGGCAAGACACTGCCTATTGGTGGTGAGAAAGAGGTGCAAAACATATTTGACTTTCATTTTTAACAAAACTACAGACTGTTTTAACAAGAACAGTTTAATGTATAACTAAAATAATTTCCATTTATCAAGTAATAATGGCAACATCAGACCAACATGAAAAATATCTTGTCATACTGTGAAAAGAATCGAAAGAATCTAAAATTGGGAAAATTTGGAGGATGTGGTGGGAAGGTAGTGAAGTGAATGAAGTACCTTAAAACTAGAACTGTCCTTATTCAGGTTGTCATCCTGCTGTGATCCTTTGTTCTGAGCCCCATGCCAGTCCTCCAGCAGTGAGAGGATGCTGAAGGCGTTGTCCTGAGTGATAGGCATCCTGGCATCTTGGGCCTTTGGGCATCCCTCACCAGCAGCCACGCAGAAGCTTCCAACACTTAGTATAGGCACAAGAACTGGAAGGGATTGACTTCCACAAATCCATCCCTGAAAGAAGACCACTTTTGAGAAACTGTACAAACTCCTGAGAGATTTTCCAGTGAACCAGGGTGAAAACATCAGATTACTGGCAGGATGTGTCTGCTGTAGTGTTTTTCGCATCAGACCATCATCAAAACAGAACACAGTAAGATGTCACATTGTAACTGACAATGAAAAGGCATATACCAACAAAAAAGATGAATTATTATCGTTATTTCGCCCAGCCCTCCTCTTTTTATTAATTAATTGAGCTTCAATTTTAAGAAATAATCTGCATTCAAAGCCTGTCACATAAGATATACCAGTGAAATCTCTTTATTTGTCATTTTGGCAATTGAAACTTTGGCAAATGCATAAAGTTACAAAAATCAGATATAAAATGTATCACAAATATGCAGATGAGAAACTAAATATAAGATGACACTTTGCGTCTATTTGATTCCAATTTAGATGTCTCCCTTTTGGCTGCTTTGTCTCTCATCTTATTATTGTTGATACTGTACATTATAATTATTTTTTGGGTAAAATTTCAACCTAAATGACAGTGAACCCAAAATATCAGAACTTAAGATTGAGTGGGAACAATTTTGAGATTTCAATTACAATAGCAAAAGTTAAATCTAATGTTACTAAATTGAAGCCCTTAACCTGTACAGCATACAGCACTCATTGTTCTCAAAAAGAAAAACTTGTCTAAGACTTATCTAATTGATCGCTCTTGCCTCTCTTGATTGAACTAATTAACTAGCTCAAAATGTTAATCGTTTACATGTTTCAACTGTGTTTATCCCACATATCATCAATGTGCTCATACTGTATACTGCAAAGTAAAAGCATCGACAAAAGTTTTTTTTTTGAGTGAAATGAAACATTGTGGAGGTATGCCACCTCCCCAATTTTGAGTTTTATAATGCCACTGTTAGCATGTGCTTGCTATTGTCCTTCAAAACAGAACTGGCTGGTGAGGATGTTTATGGTGAATGGCCTGGAGTCTAAGTAGGTTCACTCTAACCACCTGAAGGGCTGGAGGGTGATTAGCTCAGATCTACTGGAGCCCTGTAAGCTCCTCTCAAGTTGAGCAACCACAGTCAAATCCTTGGCCATCCTTACATTCCTTAATGAGGAGTGCAGTTCCTCCAGATCCCATAGCAGTAACTTTGTACTCAAGGAGGTGTGCACAGATATACACACAGAGCACTTCACTACACCTGTACGTCTGCTTATTCATGCAATTACATAACCAGCTAATCATGTGGCAGCATTGCAATTTCTGATGAGTTTCAACTTCTGCTGAGGCATGCCCCAGAATCTGGCACCAACTATATGAATCCATAAAGTCATATTGTGTCACCAGCCCAGGCTCTTACTGGTGGTGTAATGTGTTTTTTTTTCTTTGACACTTGGGGCCATAATAACAATCAGTTATGGTTTGTGTTACTCTCTGAGTATTGCTGCCCACCATGTCCATCCCTTTATAGCCACAAGTTACAGTCTTCTGATGACACAATTCAACAGGGTAATGCAGCATTTCAAACAGCAATTTCAAATAGGTTTCATGAACATGACAGTGAGTTCAGACTTCTGTGCTCTCTCAAACCAGATGTGACTCTGGTAGAACATCTTTGGTTGCTCTAATCATGTCAAGACGGAACACAATCTCAAAGGAATGCTTGCAACATCTTGTCGAATGACACCATGAACTGACAGCAAATGGAGGGTTGACCAAGGATTTGTATACTGTTCCTAATAGAGTGCTTCTGCTGTGACCTCTCCTATCAACAGTGTAAGAAGGAAACGGTTGAAGGTGATTCTAGTCGTGCAAATGCTGTGATGGGCTTTAAATTAATACTAGCATTGACCTGGCACAGAAATAAGTCTGCAGGTTTCAAGTTTCTCGACAAAAAAGTCTCTCTGCATGTATGCACAAGTCTGTATTCTATAAATACTTCACTTTAATGCGCTTTTCCAAACAAGTCTAAATTATTCCAGTCTCCTGTATCCACACCTACATTATTTTCAACAGGATACACCTACATTATGATGCCTTCCCAGAATGGGACTGATACACATGCTGATGTCCATTAGACAGTATACTACCTTGCATAATTATAAACCACAGTTTTCATTGCAGTTCTGTTGTTAGCTTTCACACCAGCTTAAAAGAAGAGCAGCAAAAGGACAAATGCCACAAAATTAATTTGAACCAAAAAGACAGGTTATGAGTAAAAGCAACCTCACATCACTATCCATCCTGCAGCTCTGATAAGTTGTTCCATTGTGCTCCCCACATCTGACACGTTTTCACCTCACCAAATCTGGCCCTCCTTTGCAAAAAGTTTGGACACCCCTGCTCTATACAGTGGTTAAGTCAAGCCTTGTTTTGGCTGTTCATGGAAAACACCGAGGAAACACATCTATGAGACTCTTAAGGATTTCTCTGTTCTTCTTAACTTTCTCATTGTGCATGCTAATGCTCAGTCGCCTTTGCTCATCCAAAGCTAGGTTGATTCTGCTGTGGCCAAATGTTTTCAGAGCAATCTGGGTCTGAATGTGGACCACCGATTGGCTATGGCACAGGGCAAGTTGTTCAAATCACAATATCCAGCATTAGTCCAGGCATGGCAATCTTCCGCCGTTCCGCGGAAATCCGCCGTTTTAATTTTCAAATTGATCATTTCTGTGAATCATCCAAATCCGTTGAGAAAATTTTAGGGGGGGTGAGGTATGTTTTTGTTACTCTTGCTCCCGGTTTTTGAGAAGCGCTCGGCGTTTCTCCCGCAGCGTAACAGACGAAGAGAACCAGTCTAGCTCCTGCTGCATTGCAAAAGGCCTTGCGATTGGTCGAAATTGGTTAGCTGCCAACGATTGGACCAATCAAATTGCTCGATGCATTCTTTTGTTACAAATCATGGCGGCATGTTCGTGTTGGAATTTTGAGCTATTGGGATCGTTTTCGGTGGAATCATGAGGTTTTTATCGAAAGATCAAGAGTCATCGGTGCTAGAAATAGATAAAAGTGTCAAAAACAAGTTCCGATGGAACTGGCTTGAGAGAAAAGTGATGGTAGAGGGCAAAATGAATCCCTGATAGCGTTTAAAGAATGTTCTGGAAATGTAAAAAGAACTGACACAGCTGACTCCATAGAGGAAACTGTGACATTAGAAATGACTTTGTGACCAGTGTAGAACTCCAGTGTAAATATTGTTAAAAGACCTATAGAACTGTAAAAATTGTAGGACTAAATGCAGTAAGACAACACTGAAGAAAAAGTAAGTTAACTTTTCATTAAATTAACTTATTCATTACAATCTAGTCTTCTGTAATTCTATGCATGTTTTTCATTCTAAATCACCTCTATTTTACTGAAAACCTCTCGGCTTCAGGGGGGAGCAGCCCCCCTGGACCCCCCCTGAAGATTGTATACCGAACATTTTCAGCTGAAATCAAAATTTGCTGTTGCCATGCCTGTTAGTCCAGACCTTGTCAGTGGTGCTGCCAAACAGCAAACATGGAAAGCAGAACAGCTGGTTCAGTGTAGCACATCCACAGAGCCAATCCTTCCTTTTGTACCATTGACTTTGAAAAGTGCAAACAATTTTGTGAGCCTGCCAGCTAGCTTGAGCACGAAGTATCAATTCGCTAATTCTCTGTGAACATACATAGAGCATTGGCATAGCACAGTAACGTAAAAAGGCAGCGTGGCGATCTGCCTTTCAGGAGAGGGTGTGGCCTTCGCCGTAATGCAGCAAAAGGATGAGTTACTTGTGCAGCTTC
Organism: Amphiprion ocellaris; assembly: GCF_022539595.1. Lineage (NCBI taxonomy): Eukaryota > Metazoa > Chordata > Actinopteri > Pomacentridae > Amphiprion > Amphiprion ocellaris. The sequence goes on along the minus strand of NC_072771.1, from coordinate 10,733,186 downwards.
TCGCCTGGCCAAGAGGAGGCGGTGTTGAATCATTTTTATTGGGCTATGAAAAGTACTAAATGCTGTCACTTTCAAACCGATAGGTACTACAGGCTATTGGAAACTATAAAAAAATTCTATGAAAAAAAATGATAAAAGAAAAATTATATTAAAAATAATTATTAAAATGGAATGAGGGCTGCACAGTGGTGTAGTGGTTAGCACTTTCGCCTTGCAGCAAAAGATCCCTGGTTCATGTCCCGGCTTTCCCGGGACCTTTCTGCATGGAGTTTGCATGTTCTCCCTGTGCATGTGTGGGTTTTCTCCAGGTACTCCAGCTTCCTCCCACATGTCCACATGCCGAGGTTAATTGATTATTCTAAATTGCCCATAGGTGTGAATGGGAGTGTGTTTCTCTGTATATGTAGCCCTGCGACAGACTGGCGACCCATCCAGGGGGTCCCCTGCCTTTGCCCAAGTCAGCTGGGATAGGCTCCAGCTCCCCCGTGACCCTGATGAGGATTAAGCAGTGTATAGATAATGGATGGATGGAAAATGGAATGATTTATTTCTTTCAGCCTTGGGTAGGCAGTGCCTACCTGACTGCACGTCACTGGCAGGTGAGAGTGATCCAATCAACCACTTCTTCAGCCATATAAGCAGACTCCACTCACCAACCAACAGTCAGTCCTGAGTCTTTGTTCAGTCTAGCTCACCTTGCCTTTGTTCTCCATTTAATTCCCGTTTGTGCTCCTTTCCAGTCTGGACTCCTGCCTACTCGTGCCTTTCCCTGAATCCACCTGCTCCAAGCCTCTGCCGTCTGTCACCACTGTGGAGTTTCTGGAATCCCCATTCATCCCTCCACCGTCTCTGGACCTTTCCCCACACCAACCTGGTTCTGACCGCTGCACCGCCATCTCCACCAATGCCACACACCACCGCCAACCTCTGCCACACACCAACACCACACACCTGCAACCCCCACTGCTTCAGACTCCCTTATCCTCCTCTCCATATCCTTCCCATTAGCTTCTGAGCCAGACTGGCAGTTGCTTTAGCGTTTCGTATTTGTATCATTACTTTTCTTGTATTGTTCATCTACTTAGTGTAGCGTCCATTCCTACCAAGGTATTACCTATCGTGGGTCTGTGTTTTTGAGTTTGCTCTATTTTGTATCTAGTGTAAGTAGTCCACTAGCCCTCTAGAGGGCTCCCGTTCCTCTTGCGCCTTCTGCGAGTTGTAGTTGTGACATTTCATCACTTCCGTTTGTAATCATTCTTCGTGAATTGTAGTTCGCTTGCTGTTTGATTCTCAATTTGTAAAATAAAAGCCTGTTATCTTTTATCCTCGTGTCGTGTCTATTACCCTGTACTTGAGCCTCATAGGGATTCGTAACAGCACAGTCCAACCAAGATGAGCTCAGCAGGTAATGAGACCGGCACCGAGGCTATGGCAGCTAGCATTACCATTCTTTAGGCTTTATATAATCAGGGAACAGTACTTGGGCAGCATGAGGAGCTGTTCTGTAGCCTCATTAGCAGCAATAGTGCATTGTTTAACCAACTCTCCCAACTCACAGAGAAGATCACTCAACTCGCATTTCAGCCTTCGGCTCCTGTTTCTGCTATGCTAGCACATTCGGTAGGAACCGGTATCGCAGTTAGCACTAGTACCATTGCTACGATTCCAAGTGATGAACCTCATGTACCAGTCCCTGAGCGTTACAGCAGGGACTTCAGCTCTTGTCAATCTTTACTGACCCAGCTTTCTCTAGTGTTCGATTTACAATCTCATTTTTATGCTACGGATATAGCCCGTATAGCCTATTTAATCAGTCTGTTGTCTGGCTCAGCTAGAGAATGGAGTACTGCTGTTTGGGAATGCCAAAGTGAGGTTTGCAACTCCTATATTGCCTTTATCGCTGAGATGAAGATTTTCAACCACCCAGTGCGAGGCAGAGTTGCCACAACGCAGCTACTGACCTTACACCAAGGGTCCCGCAGCGTGGCTAAATACTCTGTGGAGTTCCTCATGGTGACAGCAGAGACAGGGTGAAATGATGTGGCTCTCCGAGGCGTTTTCTACAAAGGACTCCAAGAGGCTCTGAAGGATGAATTGGTCTCATTGTTGCCCTGTCCAAGTTACCTTCGGCCAAAGAGACAGCGGAAGTCATGATCCAGCAAGTCTTCAGGCTCCACAGAACTCCTGCAGACATCATGTCAGATCGCAGCCCTCACTTCACCTCTGAAGTCTAGAAATCCTTCTGTGCCACCTTGGGAGCTACAGTCAATCTTACTTCTGGTTTTCACCCACAATCTTATGGTCAAATTGAACGTACTAACCAGTCCCTAGAAGTCTTCCTCCACTGTGTGGTCTCTGAGAATCCCACCTCCTGGAGTGAACAGCTACCCTGGATAGAATACGCTCACAATTCTCTGACTAATGCATCCTCTGGATTATCCCCCTTTCAGTGCTCCCTTGGCTACCAACCACGCTTGTTCCCCTCCCAAGAACAGGAAATCACCATTCCTTCCATCCAGGCCCTGAACAAAAGGTGCAAAATGACCTGGAAGAAGACCCAAAGACCCATCCTGTTAGCATCCCAGCTGATGTCAGCCCAAGCCAATTGCCATCGGACACCTGCCCCTTCCTACTAACCGGGCCAGAAGGTGTGGCTTCGGGCCAAGGATCTCCACCTCCATGTGGAATCAAGAAAGTTGGCTCCACAGTTTGTCGGGCCATTCGAAGATGAACGCATGATTAACCCTAGTTCTGTACGCCTCAAGTTGCCTTCCTCCATGAAGATTCACCCTACGTTTCATGTCTCTCAGGTCAAACCAGTCATGGAGAGTTCTCTGGCCCTCCCTGTCCGTATCCCTCCTCTCAGGATTATTGATGATGTACCAGCATTCTCTTGTCTCTGCTCTCAGGCCCATCACACCAAGACAGCTCAGCACTCCATGAGTTTGTCGACTGGTGTGATAAATCTTTCCTGGAGCTAAACGTTGAAAGACCAAAGGGATGGTGGTGACCTTCTCCAGCAAGCAGAGGGAGCTGACTACACAGCTGTCAGCACAATCCATGGGTGGAAGGTAGAGATAGTGAATGAATACAAATATCCAGGCACAATTTTTGATAATGCATTCAAATTTGCCTAAAACACTGAGGAGATCCTCAGAAAATGCCAGCAGTATCTATTGAGGAAACTCAACACTGTTAGTGTCAGCAGAAACATCCTAAGGACCTTTTACTTTTCTTTCTGGTTTCACTTCATCAACTTGCAAAACAGGACCCACCTGCACTGTCAAGGCCTGCTCTGAAATCATGGACTCCCACTCAGAGCATTTTGTACTCTGTGTGAGCAGCAGAACCCCCAGACAGCCATCTCAGTTCACCTTTAAAGAATGTTTGTTTAATAAATCCACCTTTTCTAAAATCACTCTTAGTGTTGTGCTTCTGGGTCCAAACAAACCTAAAAATCACAACTGTTATGTTACAGACAAAGTATATATCTAATCATTTTCACAGCAATGCCAAAAACATCTTAGAATACACAAAAACTCATGAAGTTTAACTTTGCCCTACTGAAGTAAATTGAAATGAATGACAACCTGAATGATAAAAATCTACGAACCTATGCTTAACTTCTGTAACTTCAAACAATACACTTTGAAATGATTGACAGTAATGCAAGGTATGTTGATAGAGCATTTAAAGGTTTAAAACATACAAAACCAGCAGAGTCCTTCAGGGGCCCTGTTCACAATAAAGTGCTCCTGTGGAATCTGGGCTGACCCTTCATCTACACACTTAGAGCTGAGTGTAGCCACATCTGTGGCAGATATAGACAAACATGCATGCTTCTGAGACCACACTTTAATGACTATGCAGAGCTAGGGCTTCAAATAAACTGTGGGCTTTGTGGTACCATCTGTCCTTACTATTCCTGTATGCTCAGCTGAAGGCAAACAGGGCCTGCCCTGTTCTGGCCCAAGTTGAACCATGGCCTGGAAAAAGTAGTGTAAGTTTACAGCAAAAAAATGAAAGTGGTACAGTAAAAGATCTTAGGGAGACTAAGCATTCATAATGTGATATCAAAAGACAAAGATCCCATATCAGACAACTATGTTATCGGAGCTGTTTGAGGTTTGCACAAATCTTAAAGGGTAACCCCCCTGATGGAGACTGATATTAATATACAACAGTAAAATTACTGGTACCTTACTGTAGCTGTAAGGTACTAGGTAAATTACAGCTACAGTTGTTAAAAGGAGCACAAGTACTCACTGCAGAGCCACCAAAGCTGTTAACTAAAGAACCACAGAACACTCTGTGGTTATGCACATCATACCTAATTTAATAATTTAAATAATCATTTTAATTTACAGTTTCTACCGCAAACCAACAGATGAGTTGAAAACACATTAAAAACAGTTCTGTCAAAGATTTTAATCAATTACAACTTCTCTCGTCCCTAATATCTCAGGACCTGAGAGTCAGGAGGACCTGACTGAGTGCATACATCATTGTCCTATCCTTTTTTGTCCAAGCCTTGCTAAATTACTGCCTGAAATTCCACATTTTAATTGGAATGCAGACAGACTGATATCTCTGCTTTTTATACATTTAAAAATACAATTTCAAAAAACAACACATTTTAAAACGTACAAAATTATTTTGATCTATAAAAAGGAGGAGATTCAAATGTAGCTTGTTATTGCATCAAAATAGTTTTTCCAGCATACAACAAATACGTAATAGCAATATTAGACACTGTGAAATGGATTTTTGAAAATGAAATAATCAACAAGTTTTGCTTGTACTCTTGTACTTGAGTAAATGAATCCAGGCCATTCACTTATTACAAAGTACTTATAAAATGTGCTCGTGCAAGTTGTCTAAAGTAATGCTAGAATTTGTCCCAACAACAGCTGAACTTTTCAGCAAGTCAGAACTGTTCTGTAAAAGAAATGTGATGGACCTTTAGTCTGTTTACTGCTTAAACATTTATTATTGCAGTGCATTGTAAATGTAGGGCCTTGCTCAGGTTGGATTATTTAAATAATATACCAGGACTGGCATCTTTTCAAATAATACATTTCAGAGCTTTACACAAGACAGCCACCTTAAATGAATTTTAATGTATTGCTACCAGGCTGCCCATCAGACGACCCTGCACTAAACGTCTTGCAATAGGTGCCAGAAACACTTTATTTTACTGATCCCTAATTCCAACAGCAGTGCTGTGGCCTCATCCTACCTACAATATATAGTCTGTTTTTGCAACCAAAAAGTTCACAGTTTGAACTTCCATTTCTAGCATGAGTAGCTGATTACTTATATTTTTAGGTAGTATCACTTAAAAAATCATAAGTCACTCCCTCAAGCCCCTTTACAAGTGCAGTGATTGTTTGTCCTATGTAAAATATACCTTTCGAATCAGGTGTCTATGTTCTATGAAAATTCAATACCCATGTGTTTGTGTTAGCTGATAGATAACTATCGGGAGCCACAAACACTGTTAGTGTTTTAAGTAAACTTCTAAATTGCCCAAGTGTGTCTGGCATTTATCCAAAAAGGTAAAAAGGTGCATTTCGTGGAGCGGAGAACAGCAGATTTAAATTTACAAGAGACCTGGGAAAATCAATACAGATGAGACTTGGGCAACATTGACATGTTTTTGCCTAAATATGAATGCAAGTGTCTTAACTCACATCTAGACTTATATTAAGATAGGACACACTTGAAATGATTGTGAGTATTTAGGCCATTTCATGGTACTTTAAATTTGAATCTTCAGACAGAGGAGAGAAACACAAACAGAATTCAGTTCAGCTGTTGACATACATCAGTTAAATAACAACAGTATTAACATGACATTTCCAGTAATGACCTAAATCCTTCTAAATGGAGCCCTTCCCCCTCTGCGGATAATCTCTCACTGCTCAACACTTGTAACAGAATTAAAGACCTACAACTACCTACTGATAGAGATTCAGAAGTCTCTGCTGATCATTGATAGTATTATTCTTTTCAAATGTTATCAATTGTTGGAAATCATGTTAAAATGCTCATTTGTCTTTAATTTGTGATATAATCCCTGCAAAGAACAATAATAGTGAAGCAGTTTAATTTTTTATAAGCTGAGAGTTTTTGTGAACAAATGTACTCTGAGAGACATGCAGACATTTTGATCAGTGGCCCTTACTGCCCTCCTCATGTGATCTGACCCAGACAAATGAATCAGAAGAAACTATTTATTAATGTACTTGCAATCAGCAGCAAAATTATAGAACACTATGTATTTGTCACAATGTAAGATGTAGTACATGGTATAACCTTGGTATATATGCAGTGTACATAGACTACAAGGTTCTCCAGCTTCCTCCCACAGTCTGAAGACTGCTGAGGTTAATTGGTGATTCTAAATTGTCTGTACGTGTGAATGTGAGGGTGTTTGGTTATCTGTCTCTATGTGTAGCAGCTGTCCAGGGTGAACCCTGCTATCACTCTAAGTCAGCTTGGATAGACTCCAGCCCCTATGCAACACAACTGAGGATTAAGTGGTGTGTAGATAATGGATCGACTGATTTAGCCATCTGTCAATGAAAAAGTCTGTCTGTTGTGGCTGTCTAGTTACCTGAAGTTGTGACAACTTAATTTGTTCTGACAACAGGAATTTGAATGAAAATATGAGGGCAAAGTAGAAACTGAGCTAATAATGGAAATTAGGCTAATAAGTAGAGTCACACTGCAAGGCCTTCTTTGCTGGCCTAGAAAATATCTGAACCACAGACTGATGTTAATTATATTTCATCCATGAATACTTGTTAAATAATTCCAAATGGTCTGTCCACTTCCTTTCATAGCTTTTCCCCCGGCTGTGCTGCTTCCAGACATGTATTTTCATATTAAAGCATTTAACCAATCACATTTCAGCCATGAATTTGTTGCCAGGCAGGGTCAAAGTCAAAGAAATCTGTCTGGAGGCCTTCAAAATCAGTTCTGTGGGCCCTCCAGAAAAAAATAAGTGTCAATTAAACTGTTGTTTCAACTAATCAAATTTTGAGTTGGTGACGGAGGATGGATTTGTGTACAAATAATCAGAATTTTTGGTGAGTAAAATGCTATTTTCCTAAATAATATTGCAGTTTTATGAGGTTATTATTGATGTTTTTTTTATGTGTGTTGCAGCTGTAGCTGCATTAGAAGGAGACTTGTGCACCCTGGGTTTGTTTCTTCAGTTAAGGCATTTATTGTGGCTACACGAGTTATCTGTCTGCAATTCAACGGCTCTTTATACTGCATTTCTGCATAGTAAGATGTTTTTTATAGCCATAAAAGAGCTATTGTGGGGTGGATTGATTCAGACGGGGCACTATTGAAGGCCGAGGTGTGAAATGCACGGCCCACCCCTGACTGCTACCACTAAAGTTCCCTTCAAACTTCGATTACCCTTCCATTACAAGCCACATACTCCATAAAGGATTTGGCGCTCCAACAGTGTATTGACTAATGTACACCTAACATTTCTGCTGATAAGCAAGAATAACTGAATTTGTCCTGTCTATCTTACCTGATGGTTGCTTACCAAACATTACAGTGACCTCATGCTCTCAAGCCCATGGACCCACGTGAAAAGGAAAAAAAATGATTGATTGCATGCATTACTTATGCAACTCCCAGAGAGCAAGCTCATTTCGCATGACTGCTTACAGCAGTACGCAAACAGGTTTTATGTAATAGCGACACAAGAATGCACAAAATTGTTAGCTTGAAATAAAACAAAAACAATTAGCTTGAAGAGACTAATGAATAAAGCCAAAGCTATCAGATATAACATTTACACTGAACTGGTTGTAGTGTTTCAGCGATAGGGATGGACTGTGAGAAACTTATCAGTGTGCCTAATCCCAGAGTATTGTGGAAACGTGCTATGCAGAATCTTAATGCCTAAGGAGGTTAATGACACATGTCTGTAACTCTGGCATCAAGGCGATATAAATTAATACATAATAAAGAAAGAATAAATAATACAGAAAAAATCATTTATTGTGAGGCTCAGATATTCTTCAACATCACTGCTACAAGATTTAAGATTTAGAGACAAACTGGTTTTCATTTTAACCACATTATTAACCACATGCTCAGGTGTGTCAACATTTGTCTATGTTATAGTGTCACACAGGCAGTACATGTCACAGAAATGAAAGTGACATTTATGAACATACAAGTTGTTGAAAGTTGTTGTTAGAGAAGTGTCAGTGGGAAACCTTGGGCCACAAATCCTTGAAGTTTGTTATTCATGTAAATTCTGAACCAGCTGGAAAGACTTATCAACAGAGCAGCACAATGCTACCCATAATATCATTGACAGCCTAAGAAACAGTTGACGTAGGACTGAGTCCCAGTCTGATATGAGATTTCCAGAAGATTTGCAGAAATAGCACCTGTTAGAAAGTACATTTCAGATCTGTGGAATACCCAAGTGCAACGCTGCACTATACTGCACCTCTTGGTATAGACAACCACTCATGGACTGCAAAGCTTCACAATTTTTTTCAAGGTGTGCACACTGTGAAAACAAATTCAGACTCATTTAGTGTTCTACAATTGTGTGAACAAATTACTCTATCTTACAGTTTGACAAGAAGGATTAGTTTCCCAGTCTTTGTTTTGTGTTTCAAGCTGACCTACATGTCTCACCCCCTCCCCCTCTACACTGTGCTTCCCTGGGCGCCATATGGCCAAAGATGAGAAAAAGCCCCATTTCAGTACATTTGAAATGTCACATTGTTACAGAATAAATGAGGAACTGACACTAACGTCCTGGTCACACAGCTGGTGACACTGACTTTCAAAACAGATTTGGAACCATTTTCCATCACACTTCAATTCTGGGAGCTGCTCTGTGTCACTATCCAATAAACTGGGCTAACTTTGTAAACTAAATTGATGAAGTAAATGTGTGCAGTAGAGCAAATATTCAGTGGTCAATCTGTCTAGGTGATTACCCTAGACTGTATGGATCAGCCACAACATCAAAACTGCTGGCAGGTGAAGTGAATGTCTGAACTGCACAACATCCTGCAACATCTAGATGGCCCTAGGAGTTATGCAAAGATCCTGTTTTTGGATTTTATCTCGGCATTCAACACCATCATCCCTGATATCCTCTCCACCAAACTCTCCCACCTCAATGTGTCTCCATCCATCTGTCAATGGATCACCAGCTTCCTGACAGAAAGGAGGCAGCAGGTGAGGCTGGGGGATGTCACCTCAACAACCTGGACTATCATTACTGGTGCCATCCAGGCTTGTGTCCTGTCTCCACTTCTCTTCTCCCTCTATACTAACGACGGCATCTCCAAGCACCCAGCAGCTAAACTCCTGAAGTTTGCAGAAAACACAACAGTTGGCCTGATCCATGATGGTGACAAGTCTGCATATAAGCAGGAGGTTGAGCGATAGTGGACTTCAGGGTACAGCCCTCGTCTCTGCTCCCCCTCACTATCAGCAACAGCCCTGTGGAGCCTTCAAGCTCCTGGGAACTACAATCTCTCAGGACCTGAAGTGGGAGACTAACATTCACTCCATCCTAACAAAGGCTCAGCAATGGATGTATTTCCTGCAACAGCTGAGGACACACGGCCTGCCATGGGAGCTGTTGATCCAATTCTCCACTACAGTCATCAAATCTATCCTGTGCACCTCTGTCACTGTGTGGTTTGGAGCAGGCCTGGAGTGGCTAATCGGGAGGACCGGGACAATTCCCGGTGCGCCGGTCTGATGTTTGGGCTGCGAGGGCCGGTGTTCACTTTTTGTTTTGTTTTTTTGGGCTGGTGTTCAGTTATGGCACTGAGCTGATCACATATACTACTGCAGCGGTCCCTGGGCCGCCTCCACTGACAGCTCTTTTTTCCATTTTTTTGCAGGCGCACCCTGACGTAACACGTCCGTGCACATGGTCAGAGGTGCTTGAAAGATGGAAAATAGAATGAGCAAAGGTGGTGCGGAGAAGGCAAGAATTAATAAAAAGAAGAAAGCTCTTTAAACACACGCAGCCAAATGTGCTGAAATTGTAGACTTTTTCACTAAAACGTGCTCGCGGTTTGAAACGACAAATGAGAACGATGAAATGAGTATGGCAAGATGTTGAAATTTGCCTTCAAACCACAGTTCAAGTTAATTAATTATCAAGTCAATGAATTGTGTGACATTGTGGCGTAAAACATAATGTTATATAATTTAAATAATTGTATGATGTGACGCCACATCACTGGGAAAATTTGTCTTGTTGCCTCTCAGAATCACAAGAAAGATCCAACACCAAGCACCAGCCATGAGCCCACAAGTCCAGAGTGGGAGGTAAGATTGTTCATTGAGTGAATATTATTAGAATTAATATAATGAAGAAAATGATGTAGACCTGCTTTTTATGAAAAGTGCCCTGAGATACTAGATGATTCAGCACTACATTAATGAAACTGACCTCAACTGATCAGAAGGCTCTGAAAAAAGGAGAGATTTGTGCTGAGAATTATGAGCATTTTTAAAATGTGATTTAGTGTCAGAAGCAGAGCCAGGAGCCAGTAGTGATGAGGGGATTGCTCCTGTCAGCAAAGGAACAGGTGAGCTGTTGTAAAAGAGTGAACTAGCAAGCATTAGTTCCAACATAACCACTTTCTTTGCCCGAACGATAGATAGTAGTGACCCATTTTATTTTTTAATCATTAAAAGTAAGATATAAAGCCCACAATTGAAAGGGAATAGAATGAACGTAATATGAAATAAGCCTGCATATTTTGCCATTGATAACATCTTAATTGGTTAAGTCAAAATGTGTTTAGATTATTATTATTTATTGTGACACAGGTGCAGTCTAGGGAAACTGGAGGAGGTGTGAAAGGGAGAGCAGAATCTACTCAGGGACTGAACACAGAGGCAGCAGCTCAGCAGAAGAACCCTGAACCACAAGGTAGGAATGAGACAAATAAAGACTGGCCTTGTTGATAGTTCTGATTACTTTGCTCGCCCTCAGTCACAGGATGTACATACATACATTCTGATGTTGTAAAGAATAGTGTTGGAGATTCGCCTTTAACTGATGTTCTCATATTTGTGAAATCTAAGTTGTGATGGATCTGTTTCCTTTCAGAGAAAAAAGAGATGATAGTGTTATTAGGAAGTACAACACTTTTTATTTTATTTTTTACATTTATTATTACATATTTTTATTTATTCTTTTACTTAATTTTTAAGGTTTAGATATCTGTGAACACTTATTTGAACAGAATATAGATTCTGATATTGTTGTGAAGAATAATGTTGGAGATGTGCACTGATGTTGAAATAAATCCACATTGTGAAGCAACCCTTACTTGCACTGAATTGAAAATATTTTAGAAAAATACACTGAATTAGAAGGCTTTACAGAACAGTACGCTATTGTAAACTTAACATGTAAGGTTATAATTACATGATTTTAATAATAATAGGTCGTGATCTAAAGTGGGCCGGTCTGAGGTATGAAAGTCCAGGGCTGAAAATGAGTTCTACTCTGGCCCAGGTCTGGAGCAGCCACACAATAGGACAGAAACAGACTGCAGCGCACAGTACAGATTGCAGAAAACATCATTGGAGACCCAATTCATTAAAACTATCTAAAATGGACCTGAACACAGTCAGGCCTAAACCTAACAGACTCAAGAATAGTGAGCCAAGATGTGGTGGACCTGAGCAGGCCTGAAGACACACAGAATGGTAACACTGGCAGAGATGGCGCAGGAGCAATCCACCAATGACTGACTGATTACATCCTACATTTATTTGATGGAATTACTCAGCATGCCTCTTTGCAATATCAGGGAACAGTAAGAATCCACTAAAGTGTTACCTATTTCAAAGTAATGTAGCAGTTAAAACCAATTAAGATCAGGTCATTGAGGAAAAAACTCATTCAAGCCTGACACATTTTTTGAAGTTGGTAATTAATCATATTTTACTTTCTCCTCTGTTTTTTATAAACCATGTACAATAGGACATGGTTTGTTACCAGACATAGTTTGTTTGATGGTGAAACTGATACAAGGCTCTGAGGCTAGACAGGGGCACTGGAACATGCCAAGGATTAGAGATATTTATTGTTTCAGGCCATGGCGAGCTCCTGTCAGCAGTTTATGTGAGCAGTGTGCAGAAAAAGCACGGCAGGCTGATTCTATCTAGTAGCCAAGTAGAGAACTTTAACCTTGGTGTGTTCATGCAAATATTGCCACATTAGTCATTCTGTAGTGTGCATCTTATAGCCACAAATGCTCCATGTGTATCAGGCTAAACAGCAATATTCCAAAACAAGCATATCCAGGTGTTTCCCTAATTTCTCATTTTGTTCCTGACTCTGGAGCAACAAGTTCTATTAAGTTCAATTTGAAACAAACCAACATTAAACCACCTTTTTTTACCTCAGTATGTGATACTTGGGGCCAGTCTGTGCATATTTGCATTCTAGGTGTAGAAACGTGGTGGTGGGAGTCCAGCGATCACACAATCTGCTACGTATTTACATGTTCTGTTGTGATTTCAAAACAAGTAACAGATGTGCAGTGTAAATACCTAACTTGCACAAACAACAGTGTAGTATGACCTGAGTATGGCACTGTGGTCAAAGTGAGAATTGTCAGTCCACGATACCTGTTTTAGTGCCATCTTTGTTGATAGCACATCAGTCTACTCCAAGCAAAGACAATTCCAGTAGAACAAATAATTTGCTTGTATCCACTTATAAGTGGAGTAGGTCATGTACTGCCATTCATGTGAAATAGATAATCTACTTTTTCTATACTTAAAGCATTGTGTACTTGTGAAAACTGTCTGGTTCCTGAAGGTGGCAGGCTGGGAATAATCAGAGCTGTCTTGATGGCAGCCTTTAGACGTAAAAGCTATCACACTATTTCATACTGAGGTCACATTAAAGCTGCAGCCAAAAAGCTGAAAAATGCTAAATAAATAAATAAAATACACTGAACTGAGTTTCAGAAGGCAAAAATTTCCTCAGCGGAAAGCAGAAGGTATACCAATCTAAAAGCAGAATCCTGACAGAGGGGAAATCAAACAGATGTGTCTGACAGATGTGCTGAAGAAGGCCCACTTGTAAGTACCAAAAAGGAGGGAGGAAAAAAGACTTATCAGATGTGTGTTTTACTTTTAAAGGGGGGCTAACAAACTGGTATGATTGTTGAATTTCAGTTGAAAAAACAAGAACCAACACCACACAGAACACCTACAATCTGCCAGTTTGTTGATTTTGTGCAATTCATCATTTTCCCTTCTATTATTTGCTTTTATTGATGTAGTTACTCAATAATTTTAATATTTCAGCAAAGGTATCAATGCTACGCAGTTTCTCTTGAAAATATATTAGATGCTGGTTGGAATTTTCAATGAAACAATGTCTGATAAGAAGAACAGAGTAAAACGCCATTTTTTTTTCTTTTTAGTTCCAATAGCTGGTTTGAGATATAATGATGGTCGAGGTTTCTATGTCTACATTACTAATTTGGACTAGAGCTCAGATTGAAGAGTAAATTTGACAAATTGCACAAACAGAAATGTCTGAAAAGGAAAAGTGTTCCAACGGATAGCCAGAAGTTGAAAAGGTGACTGGAACCAACCAGACTCGTGTTTTGGCTGCTATTAGGTCGTTACTATAATTACATTCCATTCTAACGTAAGGCCGTCGGTGCTGCCTTGAAAACAACACACTATTAACACACTCGAGAGAAACATCCCTCTTATCTTCCAATATGCTTATACTGTTTCAGAAAGTGTCAAAAAGTGTACTAATACATAATGCACACTGTACCTTTAGGCTACATCATGCAGTTCCGAGGCTTTTAATTCCAGTTCAAAACAATAATCCATGTTATAGGGTTTGTTTAAAGAATGAAAAAGATACTGAAGTTAGCCGATCGTCCCGTAACCACACATTCACATCTTAAAAACGCGTTTTACTCGTTCGACGCGTGAGAGAATAAAGTAGCGCAAAGTCGCATTTACGCTCAGCTTAAAAAAAAGAAAAAAGAAAAAAATAGTGGCCTCAAACTGCAAAGCTACATTCAGCTGATATCCACCGCAGGAAAAGCCATCCAAGGGGCGAAAAATATCCTGAAGTGCAGTAATGCACGCACTGCCGTTCTCTTATTCCACAAGTATGGATGAAATGCGTTGGTATTGATGAGTTCCCATTCGGCCGACTTATTCTTCTCTGCAGGCGGAGGGCGGAGTCAAAATGTGCAGATTTCAATGAGATGTCCATTTTGCCCTGAACTTCGCCTGACAGGCACCCCACCCCCCACCGCAGACTGCTGTTCCGCCAGGCTTCACCATGGCGCACAGAAGTGGGAATCATAGACTGTATAATAGCGACGGACATAACAACTGGCTCCAAAAGTGAAGTGTTATAAACTTGCAGTACTACTATGTCCGACAGGGGCTGGCTCCAAAAAGATCTGGCTCCATAGACCCCAGTTAGACCCCATGGACCCCAAAACAAAAACTAAAACACTGCAACAAGACTGCTTTTCTACACATCAGGATTTTTTTTTCGTTAGTTTTCATGGTCAAAACCAGAGACCAGGTGGCAAATCTGAAAATAAATCAATACTGAATTTTCTATAAAATGTCAAAGTTTTAGTGACATCAAGGGGCGGGACTACTTGATTGACAGTCTGGTCAGGAATGACTAACAGGTCTGATTCACTAGAAACTCTGTTCTCCTTGTCTGGATTAATTCTGAGATAATAGCTGTTTATTTATCGGTGGAGCAGCAGAACATTTACCACAGTTTACCACAGCCACTGACTTGTTTTAACCAGTTTTCTGCCTTCGGCTGATTCTACCAGCAGACACTGAAAGGGCTCTGATAGTTCAGTAAGTAATTTTTTTTTTCTTATTGGTGTTGGTTTTAATGCACTTTATATTGTGGGATTATTGTGCCTTATATAACTTTTGTTTATTAACCGGTGTGCCCTTATTGTAGAAGTTCAGAATAGTTCACATACATATACACACGTGGACAAAATTGTTGGTACCCCTCAGTTAATGAAAGAAAAACCCACAATGGTCACAGAAATAATTTGAATCTGACAAAAGTAATAATAAATAAAAATTCTATGAAAATTAAAAAATGAAAATCAGACATTGCTTTTGAACCGTGGTTCAACAGAATTATTTTTAAAAAATAAACTCATGAAACAGCTCTGGACAAAAATGATGGTAACCCTAGAAAAGACTGAAAATAATGTGACCATAGGGACATGTTCAATCAAGGTGTGTCCTCTAATTAGCATCATAGGTGTCTACAAACTTGTAATCAGTCAGTCGTCCTATTTATAGGGTTACAGTAGTCACTGTGCTGTTTGGTGACATGGTGTGTACCACACTAAACATGGACCAGAGGAAGCCAAGGAGAGAGTTGTCTCAGGAGATTAGAAAGAAAATTATAGACAAACATGTTAAAGGTAAAGGCTATAAGACCATCTCCAAGCAGCTTGATGTTCCTGTGACTACAGTTGCACATATTATTCAGAAATTTAAGATCCATGGGACTGTAGCCAACCTCAATGGATGTGGCCGCAGGAGGAAAATTGATGACAAATGGAAGAGACGGATAATATGAATGGTAAGAAAAGAACCCAGAATGACCTCTAAAGACATTAAAGGTGAACTCTAAGGTCAAGGTACATCAGTGTCAGATCACACCATCCGTCGTTGTTTGAGCCAAAGTGGACTTCATGGGAGACGACCAAAGAGGACACCATTGTTGAAAACAAATCCTAAAAAAGCCAGACTGGAATTTGCCAAACTGCATGTTGACAAGCCACAAAGCTTCTGGGAGAACGTCAGACAAGACAAAACTGGAACTTTTTGGCAAGGTACATCAGCTCTATGTTCACAGATGCAAAAATGAAGCACATCCAGAAAAGAACACTGTCCCTGCTGTGGAACATGGAGGAGGTTCTGTTATGTTCTGGGGCTGCTTTGCTACATCTGGCACAGGGTGTCTTGAATCTGTGCAGGGTACAATGAAATCTCATGACTATCAAGGTATTCTAGAGAGAAATGTGCTGCCCAGTCCCAGAAAGCTTGGTCTCAGTCGCAGGTCATGGGTCTTGCAACAGGATAATGACCCAAAACACACAACTAAAAAAGGCCAAGAATGGCTAAGAGGAAAACACTGGACTATTCTGAAGTGGCCTTCTATGAGCCCTGATCTAAATCCTATTGAACATCTGTGGAAGGAGCTGAAACATGCTGTCTGGAGAAGGAACCCTTCAAACCTGAGACAACTGGAGCAGTCTGCTCATGAGGAGTGGACCAAAATACCTGCTGAGAGGTGCAGAAGTCTCATTGACAGTTACAGAAATCGTTTGATTGCAATGATTGCCTCAAAAGGTTGTGCAACAAAATCTTAAGTGAAGGGTACCATCATTTTTTTCCAGGCCTGTTTCATGAATTTATTTTTAAAAATAATTCTGTTAAACCACGGTTCAAAAGCAATGTCTGATTTTCATTGGTAATTTTCATAGCATTTTTTATTTATTATTACTTTTGTCAGATTCACATTATTTCTGTGACCATTGTGGGTTTTTCTTTCATTAACTGAGGGGATACCAACAATTTTGTCCACATGTGTATCAGTAGCTGTAACTTAGAGTAGTATGCTGTAGTGGAAAAGCACCGGGTGTCTGGGGCTGTGTGAATATCTGTGTTTCAGAGATCAACAAGGGCAGTATCTCATGTTGAAGACTACACAACCGGGACCTGCTGAATGGTTCCAGGGATGGGTTGCCCCCAGCCTGAGGTGAGAAGGAGAACAAGGGGCGCGGTCACGAGCTGTACATGAGCGGACACAAGATGAAAGAAGAAGCCAATCAGAGGGAGAAGACACCAAAAAAGCTTGCATGACTTTGTGTAGTATATAAGCCTGGGTCAGGGTGAAACTAGGCGTAGTCAGACTTCATGAACCGACAGTGTCCCTGTTGCTGTTAGGGAAAGGAGTCTGGACCCAGAATTCTGTTCTGTTATATTCAATCTTCTGTTAAATAAACATTCGTAGTGAGACCTAATTATTTTCTCCTATTGCTTCATTCAATGAACGCGCAGGAGCTATCTGACACCTAGTCTATTTTGTTGGTAAATTGGGCTTGAGCTCCAACAATACGCAGCTTTAGTGTCAGATATAATGTGTGCAATGCACTCCAGATGCTAATGGAGTTTATTTCTGTGTGTGTCGACCAGAGAAAAGAGTTAACATCCAGTAAATATTAGCATCAAAAAGAAACCTCCACACCAACAACTGTCACCTCCTCCGCCTGCCCAGAACCAAACTCCGGACCATGGGAGACAGACCCTTCCCCTCAGCCACCCCTCACATATGGAACTCCCTCCCTGAGCACCTGAGAGCTCCACACACAGTGGATGTTTTTTAAAAAGGCCTAAAGACCTTTCTTTTTAACAAAGCCTTTAATTAAACGTGCCCCTGAATGTTTCTATTTTTACTGTTATTTTATCTGATTGTTTTGTTTTTATTACATGACTGTTTTGTTTTTATCCGTTTTATAGCGTAAATGTAGCACTTTGAGATTTTGCCTAAATGAAAAGTGCATTACTAATAAAATTTATTTAAAATGTATTAATTATTGATAAATAATTATTAGCTTTCATGTGAATTAGCGATGTTTACCGAGCTAGCTGTTCAGTCGTAGCCTGATTAAAGGTAAATGTAGCAGCATTAAGTTAACGATGTTTGTGTTCTGTTAGTGTAATGTGGCACATTTAATTAATAAAACTGTGTGGAGGTGCTGAATCACATTAATGTGATGTTTATAAAACCTAAATATGATTAAAACAGTACCGTTAAGGTTCTGTGTTGTCAGTAGTCCAGAACATCTGTTGAGTCTCTGAAGTTAAACTGGAGAAAACAGTAAATCCACTCTCTCATTGCTAGCGTTGTTTGATGACTGATTGACACGTTGTAGTACTTATTCCTGCAGTGTAGATTGGAAAAATAAACTCCCAGAATATGACCAAAGTAATGATGAACACTACAGTTATTACATTTAAATTGCAGCACAGATAAGCTGGATAATAAAATCCTCTCCCTTAAAGCTAAAGTGACTACAGGCCTTTCTGTCTTTCAGTACTTGGAAAACTATATGAAATTGGAAATCTTTCCAGGAACACTTTAAAATGAACCTCTGCTGTTGATAGTGTTACGTCTGTCTTCATCTCAGGTGTCTCATATTCACTGTGAGGATCTTCTGAGTGAAGTCAACAGAAGGAAAACCTCATCTGGTTGTGAAGAAGGAGACTGAATGGACGACATCCTCAGTGAACCACGTCCAGTTTAGCTTTCACTTACAGAAGCACAGACCAACTCTTTTGCAGTTTATTATGTTCTGTTCTTAGTATTTGCAGGTTCCATTTTTTCCCACAGTATTTTTTATTGAAATTTTTTCAAAAACAAAACAACAAAAACTACATACAGTCATAACAATCACAGACAAAATCAAACCAACAACAGTGCTTCTCCGCTTTGACTAAGTAACCTGTTACAAAAAGTATGTTACAAAGATCTTCATTTAAAAAAAAGGAAATCACAAACATGAAATCTGCACACCCACATCATTCACCTTCTTCTTCAGGTGTTACATTTGAGTTCATAACATAATAAATAAAAGGCAGCCATATCTTCTTAAATTCATGCTGTTTCGATTTTAGCATATATGTTATTCTTTCAAGTGGAAGATTTTATAACATCTGTCTCAGCCACTGAGTCACAACTGGTCTATTAGTTTTTTCCATAATAGTGCAATGCATTTTTTGGCATTCAGCAAGCTGAGGTCTATGAACGCTCTTTCACTTTTATTGAAGTCATGTTTTTCTGGGCATAAACCCAACAAAAACAGTTTAGGGTTTAATGTGATTTGTTTTGAAATTATTCTTTCAATTGTTATTCTCACCTCTTCCCAAAACATTCTAATTTTTCTACATTGCCATAAACAATGAAATAGAGTTCCTTTACTTTCCATACATTTTGTACGTGTCCATTTAGTTCCACTGGTGTAACATAGAGCCGCATTAACCATTTATAATGTATAACTTTAAGATGTGCATTTATTGATTTGGTTTGAGCTCCTGCACATGCCATTTCCCACTGTTCCTCTGAAACTTCGATTTGGAGTTCTTCTTTCCAGGCATTCAGTCTATGAAAAAATTACACAACTCTGAAATGATACCTTTTCTTATACTGTCCTTAATCAAGATTTTTTCCAAGGGTGAGTAAGCAAGTTGAGTGAGAGCATTGTTTTGATTTGATCAAATAAAATCTCTAAACTGAAGGCATTTTAAAAAGTGTGTTTTATTGAGATTAAATTGAATCCTCAGCTCTTCAAAAGACATTATAGTATTTGAATGTGGCAGAAAAAATCTTGAATTTTTTAAATTCCTTTGAATGCCATAATTTAAATGTTGCATCTGCTCTACTCTACTCTTTTAAATATTTTTTAACATCACTCCATATCTTGATCATGTTAGTATATTATTTTTATATATATATATATATATATATATATTTTATATATATATATATATATATATATATATATATATATATATATATATATATATATATATATATATATATATATATATATATATATATATAGATTATATATAGATTTTTAGCCAGGTCTGAGCATATGAATAAGGGAAGAGGCAAAGGCAGGTTTAAGACTCCATTTCAGTCCAATGAGGAGGATCAGTTGTTGAGAAATAATGCATCATAGACCTCAGTTGGGCAGACCAGTTATACAATATTACATTTGGACATTTCAGACCTCCTCGATCAAATGCTAAGTACAGTAAAGACAAACATAGTCTAGCCTTCCTATTGTTCCATATAAATTCTATGAACATTTTTTTAATTCTTGAAAATAAATGTGAAGGTGGTGGCAAAGGAATATTTTGGAATAAGTAAAGCAGTTTTGGTAAGACATTACCTTTAAGTATATTAATTCTCCCTATCATCGACATTGGTAAATACTTCCATCTTTGAAGTGACTCATTAACTTTGGTCATTAAGGATTCATAATTGGCATTGGGTGACATTTTGTAGCCTAGGTAGGATTTGAATTCCTAAATATTTGAACTGTTCTACAACATTGAATTGGGTTACTTCGGGGGCTGAGTGTTTTCTCTGAGTCTCATTGAGCAATAATATTGAAGATTTTGTTTGATTTATTTTATATCCTGATACATCACCAAATTTCTTTATTAAATCTAACAAGGTCGGAATCATTTTTTTTTAGATTTGACAAGAATAGAACTATGTCGTCAGCATCAAGGGAAATTTTATGTTCTGTTGGTCCTACTTTTATTCCATAAAATTGTGAGTGTAAATGTATTGCCATCGCTCAAGGTTCAATAGTGAACAATAAGGGCGAAAGTGGACAACCTTGTCGACAGTCTTTGTTGATTTTTATTGATTTTGAGATGTTCCTATTCGTTAACATTTCTGCTGTAGCATTATTGTATATTATCTTGACCCATTTTATGAAATTATTTCCAAGTCCAAACTTTTCTAAAATTTTGAAGCGATAAGGCCATTCAACTTTATCAAAGGCCTTTTCAGCATCCAATGATAGGAGAGCTGTGTTCACTGTGTCTTTATTGAAATGAATGACATTAAGTACCCTTCTTACATTGTGTGAGCCTTGTCTTCCTGTTACAAAGCCATTCTGATCTTATGTTGAAAATTTCACCTAGCCGGGTTCTTTATCAATTTTTTATCCACATACACTAAACAGCAGGGAGCATGATCTGAAATCACAATGTTGTCATAGAAAGAGTTATGAATCTTGGACCTTAATTCTGGGAAATCAAGAAATAATCAATACAAGAAAATGTTTTATGGGTATTAGAATAATAAGAGTAGGCTTTGACCTGTGGTTTGAATTCTCTCCATATATCCAACAGTCTCAATTCTTTCATGAAATGCTTAATCGTCGTTCTACATCCATTGTGAGTACTGTCTAAATCTGTTGATCTATCTATACTGGGAATCAATGTACAGTTAAAATCCCCTGCTATTATATGCTTACCAGTAAGTGATGCTAAAGTAAGAAAAAGATTAGCAAAGAAATAATAATCATCAGTATTGGGACCATATACATTCACCAAATTTATATTTTCTGATAGCAAGAAACCTTGGATGATTAGATATCTTCCAAATTTGTCTCTAATTACATTTTCCACATAGAATGGGACTGTTTTGTGTGTAGCAATCATAACTCCCCTGGCTCGGGATGAGAATGAAGACGTGAATGCGGTACCTTGCCATCTTCTTCTAATTTTATTCTTATCCTCCTCTAGTAGATGAGTTTCTTGTAAAAAAAAAACAATTTTTGAGTCTGTCTTTTATTTTATTCATGACTTTTTTTTTTTAGCTTTACAAGCTTTTGTAGATCTCTGCAATTCCATGAAGCTAAATTAAGATTAACACTTTGATCTATGATTAATATTAGATTACTTTGCATTGTGAAGATAAACATACAGAGAAGCACAAACATGGATGATAAAACATTCATCCAACACACTAAACAAAAACATATTTCCTTTCCCCACTTGCGTGGTAATCCCCCCAAACTACTATTGTCTTTCTTCATAGCGTATAGTGACTGTTCCACAACTGTGAGGATGAGTCAAACCACTCTATCTCTCCACTAATCTATCACACTGGCACTACTACTGCTCTTATGACAATAACTCTCTTATATGTAACGTTTTAAATAGTTACTTTGAAATTTTACAACACTATACATCATCGGAACATTTTACAGTCTGCAACTTGTAGACATATTTATGTTTCAGATTGTGCATATCTACGTATATACTCGGATGCTCTACTTTAGTCATGTTCATCTACTCCTTTTGGATTTCTCTGATGAACTCCTGTGTGTCTTGAGGAGTCTTGAAGGTGTGGGTTTTTCCTTCATATGTGAGCACCAGCTTCGCCGAATGAATTACCCCGTGACGAATCCCAAGGTTGCGAAGTCCTTTGCGAACCGGGTCAAACAGTTTCCTCAGTTGCTGGATTCCTGGCACCAAATCTGGGTAAAACCGCACTTGTTGGTCCAGGTATTTAAGTTCCCTTTTAGCTCGTGCCGCGTTGGTGACTGTAAGTTTGTCCCTATAGTTGAGGAACGTCATGATCAGCGTCCTCGGAGGTGACTTACTATTTCTCCATGGGCCAATTCGGTGAGCTCTCTCCAAAACAACCGATGACTGCAGATCCGCGTTGCTCAGTGCATCTGGAATCCACTTCTCCAAGAAGGAACATGGGTCTTGTCCCTCCACTCCCTCCGGGAGACCCACCAGCCTCAAGTTGTTCCATCTAGAACGCAATTCCAAGTCTAGAACATTATCTTCTAGAGTTCTACATTTCAACTCTAGTATTAGCAGTTTAGTTTGCAACCGGACGACATCATCTTCGGCACTTGATATTCGAAGCTCCGCTTGCAACACTCGTTCAGTACAGTCACTTATTTCCTTTCACATATTTTCCATCGCTGTTATAATCCCATCAAATTTAGATGAAAACTCCATTCTCATGGCGTTAATGGCAGCCAGCACTGCGCTCGTCCCCTCATCCATTATTCCTTCTCTGCCGCTAGCGTCCTTCTCCGCCATAGCCTCAGGTGTTTTGTCAGTTTCGCCTCATGCGTGGAAATCTGTTAGCTTGGGTTGTTTGGATGATTTGCCCTTTTCTCCATCCAACTTTCCTGTCTTGTTTTTTTTACCATGATCACTCCGAGACTTTGGGATTGGTTTTTGTTCCAAGTGAGAGAGATTTAGTCAGATTTAAAGTTATATGAATAGAGCAGTGTGAAACACGTCTTGCTACGTAGCCGCCATAACCGGAACCTCTTGCAGGTTCCATTTTTAACCTTTATCTTCATCTCTACTGTTGTAGCATAATTACAATACAGAGAACATGTTGCTGTCATATGCAGATATACAGCATTAAAACATCAACACATTCAGGGCAGGAGCTTCATTAATACCTTTATTGTGCATTTAAAAACTAGATTTAACAATTCTGAACTGGAAAGATGTGAAAACACGTAATGAATGGATGAAATAAATAATGTGTTGCTTACAGTGAAGTGTAAACACTGAACAGTCGCAAGACAAGTTGTATTATGAAGAGAGCTGAATCTGTAGTGTAACATTACTGTTATTACTGGAAGGATGAGGGGGACATCAGTGCTGCTCTTCCTCACAGGGATGAAGGAGAGAAGACTCTTCACCTCAGACAAGCACAGCTGAATGTTCATATTCTCTGTAGCTCTCAGTCCATCAGACTAGATGTTCCAATAACCCAGACCAAGGCTGGAAGGAAAAGACACTAAAGCCGCATTTCGATAAGCACCTACTTGGCGCGGTATGGCTCACCACTACTGTACTGGACTCGGCTTGTCTCAGTTTAGTTGTTTTTCCATTACATTGAGTACCACCTCATCGTGGGTGGAGTCGTCATAGCACGGCAGCCCAAAAGTCCCTTAACGTCATTTGTGTGCAACACAAACGCAACACTACAATGGACACGGAGGCGATGGTACACCTGCTGCTTGGTCTGTGGCTTTCTGTCAGATTCAAAGCAATAGAAGAGTCGGAGAAAGCTGAGAGGCGAGTCGAAACACTCAGGAGACACACAGTAGAGTTTGGGAGGCGGTAGAGCAGTATCAAGCCAAAGACAAGAGGATACGAACTAGATGACATATGAGGGTAAGCTAATGCTAGTTCGCTAGCTATCGTTTATCAGTCCTATGCACGACCCTGTAATGGCTGCAATTTATCGCTATTAGGTATTAAACTATGTATGCTGTGTATGTGTTTCAGATGGCTCTCTGATGAGACTTCATGGGATTTACCTGAAGCAGCAGCACATGAGCCTGCAGTGGCACAAGGTGTAGAGGAGGAGGACAGAGATGTACAGGATGCGCTGATGCAGGACGTGGCATGCAAAAGTTAGAAGTTATTCTTCTTGTTATACTTCTGTTTTTCGGTCCCCGGACGCTATTGTTTTCTTGAATGCAATTCTGACAATAAACTTTTGTACCTTTTGCAGATGTGTCTATGCTATTGTTTATTTGTGAAGGTTAGCAAGATTACATGACAAATTAAACAGCAAAACATTAAAACAGCTGTTTTAAGAATATTCCAGTTTGATAAATCAGTATTGCTCTGGTGTAATTCGGTCAACGGAATTATGAACCATAAAGTAGCTTGTGTTAAAACATGTTAAATCCCATTAAACACAAATACATTATTAGGGAATGCAAAATTGTTTGGTTCAGACTGTTGACTCTTTTCCTACCAGTGTCTTAACAGACAAAATGAAAAGTTATGATGCAATCACAAAGGTCAAAAAATAGTTTATTAGTCAGCAGCAAAATCAAAACTATTTACAATGTGCAAAGTACAAACTGTGATGGGCCTCTCCTACAATGGAGGGCTAAGAGTAAAATTATATACAACTAAATCTCAAGTCTCTGGGAGGTGGACTCGCTCACACTCGCCGGCTGCCCACTGCCTGCCCCAGCTGCCCCAGCACACAAAGGAGTAACTGGTTGAAGGCAGTATTCTGGGCCATCTCCTCCCGCTGCAAGGCCGCTTCATTCTCTCTTGCCTCACTGAGGAGCAACTGGATGTTCTCATCACGCTGGGTGCCGGTTCCGCTCCTCCTCAGCCTGCATCTCCAAAAGTACACTTGGAAGGTCCAATTTTCTGTTGCACCTTTTCCTCTTGCCTAGACCAAAGACAGAAAAGTGATCAAAATCAGCTTTAATTGCCAAGTACTTACACAACATACAAGGAATTTGGTTTCGGCTGTTGGTGTCACCCTAGGAATATGGAAGAGAATAATAAAAAATAAAGAAACTATAGAAAGAGGAACAGGGAGGAAAAAGAAATAGTAGTAAAATTAAATAGAACACATTATAGACAGAAATTTACAGCTAGAAAGGAATATACGAACACATTAGCAAAATGATAATGGCTATAAACTAGGGCTGGGTCTTTAACGCGTTAATTGCGATTAATTAATTACAGCTAAAATAACGCGTTAACATTAATAGCGTAATTGATTGCACCCTCCTCAGTTCCCTCATTTCTAGCACACCGGTAACTCTGATGAACACTCCAGCCCAGTAGGTGGCGGTAATGAACCTAAAGTCTGTCTGCAGCTGTGAAGAAGAAGCACAGGAAGTACTGAGTGAAGTCAGGCACTGTGTGAACAGTGAATTAATATCCTAGACTTTAAATGTAACAACAAATTCATCAGGAGCTGTTTTCTAAATAGTTGCCTTAATAACTCCCTTAAAAGAGATTATATTTTTAGAAATTTTGAAATAGAAGAAACAAAAAACATTAGATATAAATACTTAACTTCCCCAATCCCGCCAAAAACAAAAGAACTCCAATTCAAAATTATTAATAACATTTATCCAACAAAGGAATTTTTAAAACAAAGATTTAAAATGGATGTAGGCAATTGCAGTTTTTGTGAGAATGAGTGTGAAGACTTGGATCATCTATTCTTCTTATGTGAAACAGTACAAAGATTTTGGCTTGACTTTCAAGAGTGGGTTAATTCTAAAGGATTACAATTAGCAAATTTGACAGTCACAAACATTAAATATGGAATCTTTGATAATAATCATATTAACTTTGGCTTAAATAACCTTATTTTGATTGGCAAACAATATATACACAAATGTCGCTTTTTTAAGACAAAACCCAATATTTCCCACTGGAAAAATGATCTGAAACTTTGGCCAAAATCTTTACATTTGATTAACACAAAACATGCTTCCAAATTAGCTTCCTTTATTGACAATATGTTTGTATAATAGCCCATTTTCATTTTGATTAAGATTTTATTTAAAGCACAAGCCCTCTGTTCTATATTATTATTTTCTTTTGCTTTTGTTTTCTTGAATGTAAAAGACTGTTTTTTGTACCTATTTTGTTTGTATTTGGCCTGAATAAAAAAAAAACCAAAAAAAAACTGTGTGAACAGTGAAGGAAGATGAGATTGAGCTTGTTGGGCAGAAATTTTCCTTTTAAAAATCTTCCCGATGGCAGCTTGGATAAAAGGCTGGTTGTGTGCAAACTTTACAACAAAGAGTTTTCTGATCACTGCAGTTCTTCAAGCTGACGGTATCACCTCAATGTAAAACATGTTGCTGTTAGCACCAGAGCTAACGTTAGCTACGAGTCATGCTAACAGCTAATGGTGTAGCCATCCCATAATAGACCACTTTTCTACACAGTGCTTGAGTTTACAGAAAGTCTGAAAATGTTGAATAAAAATTGCACTTAGATTTGCAGTAATCTGTGAATGTAGCAGACAGATGAAAAATGCAGATGAATAGAAATGAAACATTTTTGTGGTTTAAGTTTTTACTCCGTCGAGGCTCTGCCTCCTTGGAGGAGGAATAACCTAAACAACAAAAATATCTCTTTTAATAACTTAATTATAAACTTTGTTTTTAAAAAAAATTACATAAAAGTTGATATTCCTATAAAAATAACCATCAAAATTACACTATTTATCAGACCCAGAAAAGATGAAAACAGAATGAATCTCTGGATTTTCAACTTTCTGAAGCTCCTTGAACTACTTATGCTGATTTTATGTGCCATACAGTGGAAAAAACAACTAAATTCAGGCTTTAAGTCATCAAAATCACTTTTTTTTATATGTCCCATTTTCCTTTTTTAAAATAAAATTTAAATTATAAACACGTATATGTCTATTCATTGATTCAACTGAAAAACTTCACTTATTGTGTCAAATATTGCTATTTGACAAAACTGCAATTAATTGCGATTAATTAATTACAAAGCCTGTAATTAATTAGATAAAATTTTTTAATCGCGTCCCACCACTACTATAAACACAGTAGTGCAAAAAGCAGAGAATGCTGTTCATGGTGAAAAAAAATGCTGTACATGTCCATTGGAATACTGACTATTGTACAGGTGTGTAGGAATGGCTCAGCTGTTTATTAGAGTGATGGCAGTGGGGAAGAAACTGTTTTTGTGTCTGGTGATTTTTGTGTACAGGGCTCTGTAGCGCCTGCCAGAGGGGAGGGGGGAGACAGTTTATGGGGTCTCTGATGATATTTTCTGCAGTCCGTACTATAGGCTGTAGTCTGTTTCTGTCCTGCTGTGCGGCTGATCCAGAGGTGCACAGGGCAGATTGGATGACTGCGGTGTAGAACTGGATCAACAGCTCCTGCGGCAGGCCATGTCTCCTCAGCTGTTGTAGGAAATACATCCTCTGCTGAGCCTTTATCAGGATGGAGTGGATGTTCGTCTCCCACTGCAGGTCCTGAGAGATTGTAGTCCCCAGGAGCTTGAAGGACTCCACAGCTATGATGTGATGTGTTTAGCCACCTGTCCATCCATTTTCAATCATGATCGTGTCTTTGATAGTTTTACTTTAATAAATTTTTGGCACTCTTTAGTTTAACTGAAGCACAAACAGTACCTCCTCCACCACAACTAAAAACAACATGGTGTGAACTTCATTTCATCCTGTGCACATTTTGGAGTTGCTAAGAACAGCTGTGTTATATTTTCATCCAGTCATTCAGTTTCACAGCTACCTAGTGACTATAAGAAGGATGGTTGCAATACTACATTGCACCAGAGAGTAAATTAATTAGAGTAACTTACTTGTTAAGTCAATGGGGGAAAAAATGCAGCTGCATGTGTTCTGTTTATATGTCACTGTAGCTACATGTAGCTTTCATAAGGCGTTCCTGAGCTGGCATGCTGCACAGTTTGCATTTACACCTGCCTGAATTCTTGGTCGTTGGTCTCGCTGTTCTGATCATGCTTGCAGGCATTTACACCTGTAGCAATAATAACAATGCGAAAATCAACCATGCTCTCTGTTTACCGTGTCTTACCAGTGATAAGATGTTGCTGTGACGTGCTGGAGGTTGATGTTGATGGTGTACGTGTCGGTATCCGAGCTGGTACTGGTGTCAAAACTGGTGCCTGAGTGGAGCGTTGCTGGTGCTGGAGAAGAGGCAGGGGAGCTGGGGGCTCCATGACAGAGGTGGAGTACACTGAAAAAATGGGAAAATGCAGGTCTTTGAATTTACAAAATTGAACCAAGTGTATCCAACATGATTAAGTTATATTTCTCTTGGGATCATGTTTCAATGACGTAGATTTGAAGTGTCTCTGGGGCCTATTAAACGCGCTCATTTCTTTCACATTGACTTAAAATAATACAGAACCGAATATTAAAATTGATGTAATTAAGTTTTGTCATTACCGGAAATAGTAATAAATTTAAAGGGTTCCAAGACATGTGATTGGGCAGAGGGTGGCAGCACTGAACCAATGAGCTGGATTGGAGGACCCATCTAATTCTGGCACAAAGAAGAAGAAGAAGCCGTTTTGACCGGGAAGAGAGAGAGAGATGTTGCCAAGAGTGTCAACTTCGGCAGACACTGACTCACTGAAAAAGTAAGTTTATGAAATAAATGTCTTTGTTTTGGCGACATGTTCATGTTCATGCAGCAACTGTAGTAGCGACTTTATATTGTTTTTTGTAAGTGTAGGTTATGTTACCGACATTGTTGGTTAGCTAACATTTGCAACCTAGCTAGTTAGCTAATTAACGTTAACACAACGGCCCTTAACATCACCCTCCGGACAGTCGGTTATCCTGACTTTTTACAACATCAGAGAGAGAGAGCACAGCGGAACAAAACGGCTGAGCGCTAAGAGGGGGTCAGTATCAATGGCACACAGCTTTTAACGCCAAACTCAGTGAAAACAGACGGCAGCAGAAAAACACTCTGTGGACTGAGAGAGACAGAAATAGCACAGATGCCAAACGGTTTTAAGCTGCGGTAGCATCATTTCAAAGAGATTTTTATTTTTAAAAAAATAATGAAGTGTTTAAAAGTATAGTGTATAGGTAGGCAAGAAAGAATTTATATTATGTTCCAACTTTATTATGTCTTACCCAGTAATACCTGTATTGATGCTGACTCCTCTGCTGAAATTTCTCAAGTGTTATCTTTATTTTGGTATCAAGATTTTAAAGTTCATGTCAGTTTTTTTTTCTAATTTTCTTTCATAGGTTAATCCTGTGCCTTCAAAAGCTTTATAGAGGTAACTTATGTCATTGTTAGTCCCTTTTATATTGCAGCCCTTTTTCCGCAGTTTTGTGACTTTGAGATAAATGTTCTGAAAGAATTTAGTTTCAGTGGCAGGTGGAGTGTCAGTTCATTTGAATAAAATTCAGGATGAATAATTCTTAAGGAATCATCAGTTTTAACCAATAATGCTTCAATGCGCTGGTGGACAATGAGCTTTGAAGCTAAGCATAGCTTTTTCGAGCGCGTCATCAGGCATACAAAGTGCTACAAAAATGTACCCCTCACATTAGCCTCAAAGCATCAGATGATGATCGCCTACCACCAGAGTGCTCCATGTCTTACCACATCCAACCTTGAGGTCTCAGCTGTGTCTACTCTACCAGTAGATTTACTTAAAAATGAGAGAGCTCATAAGTGAGGTTCACCTTGCCCAGTGTGTGACTTCCAAGGGCATAACTTATAGGAAGGGCATGATACTGGCACACAGAGCAACAGGGGGATTGCCCGAATTTGGTGAAATTGACCAAATCTGCATCGTACGTGATTGTGTATTCTACATCATCAAAGAGCTCTGTGGTTGGTACAGAGAGCATTATAGATATTTTGAACTCACCCCATCACCAACAAGAACATTCACTCTTGTGGCTCTCAATGAACTCTGACATCTATCCATTGGTGGACTACAGGGTTGGGTCAGTCCGAATGGTGACTTTGAAAAGGCACATTGAAATAAAAGGTATGCAAGTGAGTGTTTTTAAAACTTAATTTTGATTTTCTTTATTAAATATGGTTACAGGATGGTGTGGCATCATCTTTTTGCTTTGTGCCTGTAAAATATTGCTTTTAACCTAATCTGCTTTATAAATGATATTCCAGGTGTCTGCTGGTCAATTAAGCTACATTGAATTTTACAGGGGTTTGGCTTTAAAAGTCATTAGGTCTTCATTTTAACCAAAAACCTGTCTGTAAAGTCATTGAAGTCTTGTATTCAAACTGATTGTCTTAATTTCAAAATAAGAAACATAAGTCTTAAATTTGAGTTCATTTCTTAATTTCTAAAATTGCAGTGGAATTGCTAAAATTAAATTTAAAAGCTTTTTAACAACATTTTAAAAAATATTTAACAAAATCATATTTGAAGTCATATCTTACTTTCAAAATAAGATTGCCATTGGAAAAAGTACAACACTTAAATGAAGTCAAGAATAAAATTGCCCTAAAAGTAATCAAAAGTTTTATATTTGACTTCATCACCTCTTTATTTCAAAATACTATTGCTACTAAAGTCACTAGTGTTAAAATGTATAGTTGCCAACCATTGCTACCTCACAATAATACATTGTACTGAATTTGGAAAAGTCTTTTTGGGAAGATATTGCTCTGAATGTAGTCAAAATCTAAAAATTGTCCGCTTTGTAATATTGTTTTGCTGTATGTTTAGTCTCCATTATTAATAATTATATTTTACATTGTTAATTTTCTTCTTTGACTGTATATTTGCTTATCTGTAGCACTCAGTGACATTATGATGTAAAGTTTTCCTGGATTTTCTGAGATCGGATAATTTTTTTGTGTCTTTACAGAGTAAACTGTAAAGATGGGAACTCCTGTGATCCTCAAGATCATATTATTGGATGGAAGCTCTCAGAGACTGACTCTACCCCATGGTATTCCAGCAACCACTGATGACCTCATGGCTGAGGTGATGAACCAATGCGAGATTCAGACTGACTTTAGACTGCAGTTCATGGATCTCACGTTCGGGAATGAATTCCTTAACCTAACCTCAATGTCAGAGGTTGAAAACAAAGGGACTCTTAAAGTTGTTGAACTTTCAAGGCCCATGCTGATGCAGCATGAGGATAGTGGTGCTGCTTCATGTCCAGTTGCCCCTTCTCAACCAGTGAGTCCTTTCTCTTCGTCAGCATCCAGTGGATGCGTGGATACAGACATATTGTCATCAAGTGAATCCACAACCTCACGGTCCTCTTGGCCTGCAGTTTTTCATGTCCCCAGGTTTTCTTATGATGCAGAATTAAAACTTCAACAGGCAAACACTGCTTATATTCAGAATGGCACAACACTTATCCCAGATTCCAAGTTGAAGTCAGCCATCCTCGATGGTTTAGTACAAGAAATTGTGCAGTATAAAGTCTATGTAACTGATAAGGAGATGGAGCAGGTTGCACAGAGTCTTATCAAGAGACATGTTTATCTGAGAAGAGATCCAGCACTGGAAGTGGCGGATGGAAGATCAGTTTGAAATATAAACTGTCTAACTACCACACACAACTGAGAAGACTTGGTTGGCCAGAGGTCACAGTAAACTCTTTAAGAAATAAACCTGCAGGGAGGCGCAGCGCAGCGTTTGGTGTCAAAAAGCCAAAGAGAGCAGAGGTGATTTTTGCCCAGAATATCCGTCAGGCGAAACTGAGGGCAGTCTGGAGGCCATGCAGAAAGACCTACTCTTGGATGTAAAACAGAGGAACAACAGAGAGGTCGTGAAACTCAAGATGGAAAAGACTTTTGCTCACAGAAGACACAAAGTTGTTCGTGATGCACCAATGGTGGAGGAGTTCATGGCCAGGTGGCCTGCTTTGTTTGAAGTCATTGAGGTAAGTTGGGTCTGTCACCTTGATTATGTGATGGTGGCTTTCTCTCTAATTTTTTAACACTGTTTCTTTGTGCTTATTACTGTTTTTCAGATAAATGCTGAATTCAAGAGAATCACCACTGTCCCTCTTCAGTCCAAGTTCCTGTTGCAGCTGGACCTCCACTCTGCCAGTCTGACCAAGTTGTTTCAGAACAGAGGAGGACAGCTCGGGAAAAAAACTCAAAGCACTTGTTGCACACATGTATGAGGTAGGTGTTCCTGGACTCTGTGTTATAATTGTGGCATGTGCTTTAATGCACTCTGATAGAAAAGGTTTATGTAGATGAAGGTCAACCTTTCTGATTTTTACTCAATATATTTGTGCACATTTTCTTTTCTTTCCATTTACTTTAATGTCTTAATGTCTTTTTCTGATATTAATTGGAGCACACAGCAAGGCTCTATTTGTCTTCCGGTTTTATGTTTTCAGACAATACATACTGTATGACACTTCACTTTATAGCAGTTGACTTTAAATTTCAAGTTTTACATAAGTAGATGTTAAGATACTGATAAGGAATTTCTCTGTAGTGTGATGATGTGGATGCTGGATGGGAGTGTATCATCAAAGGAGTCTGCATTTACATGGGTGAAGATCCAGAAAACCTCGTGCAGGAATATGTGGCATGTATCTGTATTTTTCAGTTTTGACTACCTGAAGTAATCTGTTGATGAACAGAAAATGCATGGTTTCGCAGGTTAAGCTCACTCCTTGTTTTCCTCTTCTGATCATTTCAAATTTTCTTCAGAGGGCTGAACTTGCACTTGAATTGCCAATGCAACCTCAGTCTGAGATTTGAAGTTGGAATCTTGCATATGTTATCCAGTTAAGGAAGTTTTTTTTTTTTTTAAGTTGAAAGTGCTTTGTCTGTTTGCATGTGTTTTATGAACTTGTTGTGCATTCAGCTCTCTTGACCTATAATGAGTGTCCTATTTACCCAATTTTATTTTCCTCCTTCTGTCTGTTTTGTGTAGGGCATGGATGAAGGCTCCATCAATGAGACCATTGAAGACACAACCATTGGAATTTATGTTGTGAAAGAACACGTGTCAAGTGAAGAACCAGAAAACATTGGAATTGTCCTTGAAGGCATCAAGGTGTTGAAAGATCTGGATAATATAGCCTCAGCTGTTGCTATGCTATTTGGACTGATTTATGCCCTGAACCTGATCTACCCTGCTAACCTCTGCTACACCTTTGAGGTCATCCAAAAGATTTTCATGGAACTGGACAGAGATAAACTTTCCAACAAAGCGCTCGCTCTCAAAAACAGGCTCTTTCAGTAAGAGTCAGAATGCACTCCCAGTGATTACATCACAGGACATTTGCCATCCTCTAGGGCAGGGGTGTCAAACATACGGCCCGCGGGGCGGTACCGGCCCGCCAGGGGGTCCAATCCAGCCCATGGAATAAATCTACAATATGAAAAAAATACCTAAAAATTATGAAGTACGTTTTTTGATAAAACTGCAGTTCCCATATTGTCAGCTAGGGGCGCTCTGTTTTATTCAGAGTAGACAGCATGACACAACACTGTGACTCAGAACTTACAGCAGATGGCAGCAATACGGAATCCGGGTCTGTAAGCAGCATTTTGTCTATTGGAATTTTACCTGCTTTTCTGCTGGCCCTGACACAGTCATCAGCAAGATGTCTTTGTCAAAAAGGAGAAAAGTGGACATCGAGTGTAGGATTTTCCAAGAAAAATGGACCAACTCCTATTTGTTCACTGAGGTGAATGAGAAACCTGTGTGCCTGGTGTGTATGCAGCAAGTTTCGGTGCTCAAGGAATTTAATCTTCGGCGCCACTATGAGACTCGGCATGGCGAAAATTACAACAACTTGCAAGGAGAACTGAGAAGACAGAAGATAAATGAATTGTTGGCAGGTTTGAGAAAACAGCAGTCTGTTTTCACCCGGAGCCGTGAGGTCAGTGATGCTGCAGTGAAAGCCAGCTACATAGTTGCTAGCAAAATAGCATTAGCATCAGAGTCTCTGACGGGGAGTTTGTTAAAAGTTGCATGCTGAAGGCTGCAGAAATCGTGTGTCCTGAGAGGCGACAAGCTTTTGCCAACATTAGCTTGACGAGGAATACCGTGGCAGACAGGATTTCAGAACTAACGACGGATTTGGACAACCAATTAAAACGCAAAGTGGAGTCATTTGTGACATTTTCTGTTGCAATTGATGAGAGCACTGATATTACGGATGTCGCTCAACTGGCCATATTTATTCGTGGAGTTGATGAGACTTTGACTGTCACAGAGGAGTTTCTTGAGTTGGTGCCTATGTTAGACACCACAACAGCCGAGGACATTTTCCGTGCTCTCGTTGGTGCGCTGGACAGGGTTGGAGTGGACTGGTCCCGTACTGTCAGTCTGGCTACAGATGGTGCGCCATCAATGATCGGGAAAAAGGCAGGTGTTGTGGCAAAGTTTAAAGACAAAGTACAAGCCGCAAATGGAGGGAGTTGTTTTTGGACATTCCACTGTATTTTGCATCAGGAGGCATTGTGCTGTAAGTCGTTAAAAATGGATCACGTCATGGAGGTGGTTGTCCGAACTGTTAATTTCATCCGAGCCAGAGGTGTGAATCATCGTCAGTTTGACTGCCTTCTCAGTGACAGTAACATTACCCATGGTCTGCCATACCACACTGAAGTAAGATGGCTAAGCCGAGGTGCTGTGCTAAAGCGCTTCTTCCATCTTCGTGAGGAAATCGGACAGTTCATGGAGAAAAAAGGTAAACCTGTTGTGGAATTACAAAGCCCACAATGGCTGCAGGACCTTGCATTTATGGTTGATATTACAGAGCACTTGAATAATCTGAACAAAATGTTACAAGGGCGCAAAAAAATTGTCACCCAGTATTATGACAGCATATGTGCATTCAAGTAGAAGCTCACATAGACACAGCTTGCCAGTGGTGACACAGCTCATTTCCTCTGTCTTAGAGATGTATGTGCAGCCAGCATCAATGCTGACATGAGACAGTACAAAGACAAGATTACGGGATTGCTGTGGGAGTTTGAGAAACGATTTCAGGTCTTTAGCGAACTCGAGACAGAATTCACAGTTTTTTGCTCACCATTCACAGTAAAAGCTTCTGATGTGCCCTCCGACATGCAACTTGAAATAATTGATTTGCAGTGTGATGTAGAATTGAAGGACAAATTTGCCTCTTTGGGCTTGGAAACATTTTATCAGCATCTCCTTCCAGGCTACCCTAAATTAACAGCACTGGCTGCAAAAGTGTTGTGCATGTTTGGGACGACCTATCTTTGTGAGCAAGTTTCCTCAGTAATGAACATTAATAAAACAAAGCTGCGCACAAAGCTCACACATAAGCACTTAACTGACATTCTGAAATTGGCTGTTACTCAGGACATGATGCCTGGTATTGATGCACTTGTGCAGGCAAAGATGTCAAGTTTCAGGAGCAAATACAAAGCAGGAGTAAATCCTCTAAAATGCTGCTTTAAACATTGTTTGCACGATGGAAAAAAAATGTTACTAAATGAAAACTTGCTCTAGTAAATACTGTGAAATTCAGTGTTGGTCAACAGATTCACTACAAAAGTGTTTGGTTGAGTGGAATATTATTTCTAATGCATGCCATCCATATTATGTATATAGTTTTTTAATGTATACATTTTATACATAAACAAAGCAGGTGACAACTTTATTTTCTTAATTGTCTGTATAAAATAGCTGCTACGTAAGATTTAAAGGTGTGCAGAGTTAATTTAGGTGTTCAGAATTACTTTCCAGATGTGAAAAATGGACTTCAAAAATTTTCTATATTTTGATGAGTTTGATTTTTTGAAAATTCCAGGACTATGTTTTTAAGTTCCACATACTTGTGACTAAATATGTTGTGCCATTGTACAATCACTGTGATCAGTTGTAATGCACAACACACAAAAATAAATGTTAAACTGAGGCATAGTGTTGTTGAAGTTGCACTTACTTTAATCTCAGGTTGTTCATAATATATTTTTTAAAAGGACAGTTCATTACATATACAGATTTTTATCATATACTTGTTCTTCTTTGCGCTAAAACATCTGGAAAACTTAGACTTATTGTTACTTCTCGGTAACTACGCTATAAGTTTACTGGTCCGGTCCCCTTGAGATCAAACTAGGCTGTATGTGGCCCTCGGACCAAAATGAGTTTGACACCCCTGCTCTAGGGCATCTTTGTTATTGCTGTGCCAGGTGGACACCCTTTTTCGGTCTTGAATTGACAGCATGTCATTTGACCCAAAAAATGTGTCAAAGGTTTGGAACCTTTTAGTTGGCTTATCTGAGTCAGCTTATAAAACAGCTGCTGTATTTTGTTAGACATTTTTGACATTTAATGATGTATTTGTGTTCATTCCTATGGGAAACATTTAATTTTAGGTTGATTAGTTTGTAAATCCACTGAAAAAAATATGGTTGTCTGCAGTGTTAAAAACCTTTGCACTGTACTTTACAACAAAGCACTTGCTTACCTTCTGTTTTGTATTTGTTTCTAAAAATGCACTTTAAAATGTTCTGTTCCATTTTATATGGTTTTATACATGTCTTTGGTGTTCTTATTCCAGTTTTATAATAGGTTAAGTTTTATGTTCTTGTTGAAACTGTGAGAACTTGGAATTCAGGGTTACATATGGATGGTGAATCCATTGCAGCTTATGGAGAATTTACCTTTACTGGTGTAATGGGTTCAGGTTTAAGTATACTGGAATTCTCCTTTTATAGGCACTGTGGCTGTTTTTTTGTTTCTGTTTGTTTTCCTCTGTCTGGGTCCATCTTTCAGTGTCTGTCTGTCTATTTTTCTGTCTGTCTGTCCCTGTGTCTGTCTGTCTGTCCCTCTGTCTGTCTCTCCCTGTGTCTGTCTGTCCCTGTGTCTGTCTGTCTGTCCCTGTGTCTGTCTGTCTCTCTGCATCTCTCTCCATCTGTCTCTCTCTGTGTTTAGATGTTTGCCTGTACTTGAGAGCAAGATCAAATTCCAGCTTGGACCCTTTGCTTCAAATCCCTCTCTCTCCATTGTTTTCTGTTATCTATACAGACACTGTTCAATGAATTAAATACATGTAAAAGTAAATGAATAACAGACATATATTACAAAACCAATTTTTTGTAAGTTAAAAACTGCTTGGTTTTGGAGTTTAAATGAATTAGTCTCACCGTTTTTCCTACTCACAAGGGTTTTGATGCAATGCCTGAAAGGTGGCAGGAGTGAAAGACAAGATAATTTACACAAGAGCAGTGAGGACAAATAACAATGACAATTTAGCCCTAAGATACATACGATTTGCTTACCATTAAAGGAGATGCTTAGATTGGCAATGCTCAATACCTCCAGCCTTCAACCTCCACTGAAGTGTCACAAAAGCACTGAAACAGACTAAAATGTTTTTCATAACACTGTTTTATTAACTCAAATGCAGTATTGATTTACAAAAAAAAAATGTAGCATAGGGTTATGTGATTTTACTTTCTCCATAGTCAGTACCTACAGTAGATGACTGTCAGCACATCCCATGTTTAGAGAAACAGACAGGAGTACATGCACAGAAGTTAAGTACTGTCTACTTCTCCAAACAGACTATGAATAAATAAATCTGAAAACTAACTCTGAGCTAACCCAGAAGTAAACCACCCTTTACTGTTTTCAGAACATATAAAGACAGTCTTCCATTTTAATTGTCTGACCGAACTGAAACAGCCTCAAACACAAATGACAAAAAAAGAATGCTCTTGTATTGCAGCTGATCGTTGGGAATTAGTAATCTCTAACATTTCAAGTCACATTACATACATATGACATCTCAAAACTGTTTATTAAAACTATGATGCTAACAATGTAGACATCAAAGAACATTATATACATCTTCTGACATATAAAGCTCTTAACAACCAATCTCCATCATATCTTAAAGACCTGATAGCAGAACTCTTCGCTCTCAGACTGCAGGCTTACTTGTTGTTCCTAGAATCTCTAAAAGTAGAATGGGAGGCAGAGCCTTCAGTTATCAGGCACCTCTCCTGTGGAACCAGCTCCCAGTTTGGGTTCGGGGGGCGGACACCCTCTCTATTTTTAAGACCAGGCTTAAAACCTTCCTTTTCGACAAAGCTTATAGTTAGGGCTGACTGGGTGACCCTGACGGGGTGAGCTGGTGTTTTCATTTGCACAACTGACTTCCCCTCTTGACGTCCCTTTAGTTTGCCCCTAGTTATGCTGCTATAGGCCTAGACTGCTGGGGAACCTCTCTTGATGCACTGAGCCCTTCTCTAACTACCTATGTATTTACTATATATACACCATTATTGCATTACATTCACTCTGTTTCTTTCTGTGTCCTTTCTCCGAGTGTCCCTGGTCCCAGAGCTGGATGCTGGATGCTTCAGATGTGTGGCTGTGTTTTATGGTCCTTGTGTCCCACCCCCCCACCTCTCTATCTCTACCCCTCTATCTGTATCCCTCTATCTCTATCTCTACCCCTCTATCTCTACCTCTCTACCTCTTCTGTCCCTCTCAACCCGCCCGGCCAGCAGGCAGATGGGTCCCCCCACATTAGAGCCGGGTTCTGCTCGAGGTTTTTTTCCCTGTTAAAAGGGTGTTTTCCTTGCCACTGTCGCCTTTTGGCTTGCTCTGGGGGTCAGGCATATGGGTTCTGTAAAGCGTCTCGAGACAATTTGACTGTAATTGGCGCTATATAAATAAAATTGAATTGAATTGAATTGAATTATTCTGCATCTCAGGGCATCAATCTTAAATTGAAAAAGTGCACACATCCAGGTGCTGTATCGGGTGCAACACAAACTGAACCAAGTAATCACAAAAAAGTAAAAGGAGTTTGTACACTGTTGCGTTTTTTTTATATTGGTGTGTGTAAGTCCAATTTTACTATCATTATTCTCAGATCATTTAATATATTATATACAAGGTGGGATGGTTGATGATGCCACCTTGTGTCTTTTCTGTTTATTTATTTTTCACGCTACTGGCTGCAATCGGAGCAATTTTTTGTTGTGCGCAGACTCCTTTTTACTTTTTTGTGCATCAATACTATAAATGCAACTCTACCTGTAAACTCAACATCGCTATCCTCACTTATATCTGAAGACACAAATATATTCAGAAACAAAAAAGGCTGAAAAGCCAGCTATTAGAACAGTAGTATAGAGATTAATTGCTATGGAAACAATACACCGTCTCATCTATAACATATTGGTGTAAACTGGCAAGTTTTTAAGAATGTTTCAGTATTGTTGAAGTCTATAGCACGTAGTTTCATGTGTGAACTTGAATCTGAACAGTGCATGAAAGTTTAGTCTTAACAGTTAACTCCATCTTCAACATGTTTCTCTCCACTCATGATCAGGGAGATCTGCGATGAGGGTGAGGACTCTTGGGTTCACTGACAGTTGCTTCTTGTTTTTCTTTGTCTCAACTTTTGTGCCCTTCTCTGGATTGATGTTGAAGAAACACCTTTGCGAAAGGATTCTAATTAGCCACTATATAAAATGATGTGTTCTAAAGGAGGACATAAAACAATTATTTACCTCTGAAGGAACTCAAGCGTAGAACCCAGCTCCATGGGATAGTGGATATTGAGGCAATAGTAGCTCCCGAACATCAAACAGATGGCAGAGATGAAAGTGGGGATGAGGTCATTCACAACCTTGCGGTCTACACTCAGCATAAACCACGTTGAGGTACAGCAGGTAGGTCCTGTTAAGACACAGAAGTTATTTAACGCACACCAGCCACTACCGTTCAAAAGTGCTAACTGTGTGTATTTTCCCGTGATGACAACACAATTAAACAGCGCCATTTTAACTAATAATTTGCAGAATGCACATTTGATCATTTCAAAATGGTATTGTTTGCTGGTCC
Source organism: Amphiprion ocellaris (assembly GCF_022539595.1). Taxonomy (NCBI): domain Eukaryota; kingdom Metazoa; phylum Chordata; class Actinopteri; family Pomacentridae; genus Amphiprion; species Amphiprion ocellaris. Next base: position 10,693,409 of record NC_072771.1, on the reverse strand, counting down.
AGATACATTCAGTTTGGAGGGGTACAGTCCCAGCGAATCGCTCGTTCTCACCCCAGGAAAGAAGTTGGTAGGCTAAACATATGGGATCTACTACACTCTTATGGAGGAGAAAATAACCCTGAAAAAGGAAAAATAATAATTCAAAAAGGTTCTGGGCGATAATGCCAATAATTACGATAAAGATATTTTTTTCGATATGGATCAGTTATTTCTTCTGTGTTACCAGTGGTTAATCCATCCAAAGAGTAAAAATGTCCAAATCTTATAATCTTTATCATATGTTTCTCCATCACAACCTCATTTTTAGATTGTTTTATTGCCCAGCTCTACAGGTAGCACTTTAAATAAAAATTAAAGAACATTTCATGTTCACATTTCATCCTCATATCATCTTAAGTGTCAGGGCCAGGGAGGGGTTTGAACCCAGAGTGCAGGCACACAGGAGGCAGATAGATGTTCTAAACAAGAACTTTATTACAAGAACATAAAACACGGACAGAGCAAACCAACGAAACCAGACTCCACTCAAAAAAAATAACAATTTTAACTAGAACCAAACAGAGCTCAAAAAATAAACCAGAATTGAAAGTTAACTAACCACTACACTGGCTAAGACCGGGACTCAAAGTCAACGGCATAACTCACAACCAAAGAGTCCAAACAGGGAGGCACGGCAGACAGTTCCTGAAGCCGGCAGTCAGTGGCGGTGCATGTGCTGCCAAACGTGCAGCAGCGATCGGGGCTGCAAACAAGCAACAGAGAACAGGCAGCTGCAGGAATGCAGCAGCGGGAAGTCGAGGGGTGGACAGAAGGGAAAACTCGGGGAACGAGCCAAGCTCTCAATGAGAGTTCCGGAGCCCCGGCTAGTAGCCAGGCAGGACTGAGCAGACCAGGGGGAGTCCGGAGCCGAAGCTGACCTGGGCGAAGCGGCTGACAGGGAGCCAGCAGGAGCAATGAACCAGCACAGACTGGTGGAGTGAGCCAGGCTTTAACTGCCACTGATGAGATTCGACACAGCTGTGCTCCTTCTGCAGCTGTGTCCAATTGCTGGGATCGTCAGCTGGTCCGGGGTGAAACACAGAGGAGGGAGAGGCCATGACATTAGGCTTATGAAGTAAAACAGAGTATCAACTTACCACATACAATGATGCAAGGTGTCACAGGCAGGCTTTCCACATCTACTTCTTTTGCCAGACATGTTGTTTCTACATAGTGGAGGAGGCTCTGTTCTTTCTCATCAAAACAGGATGGAAGAAGGAGCACCATATCCTTCACATCTTCTGAACAGCCCTCCAACTGTCCTCTCAGAATTTCCAGCCTGGTGATGACCTGCAAAACTCGTTTGCTCTTTGCTGCACAAATGTTTTTTATAAAGTCCAGAAGTCGCTTTCCTTTTTTCTCTACGCTGTTCAGAAAAGTCTCCTTTAGTGATACCCCAGTGAGCTCCTGGAAGTGGACTGTCATTCCAATCTCCTGAAACAAAAAGGCCAGTCCTCCACAAGTGACTGCAGTTGTGTTCCCTTGTTTATCTCTTTACGTTGAGTGTAGTAGGTGCACTTCATATGCACTTTCACATCATCTGGACTGAAGTTGGTCTGTTCATTGAGCATTTTCATTTTGTCTTTCTTTTCCTGCAGTGTTTCTAGTGTCTCATCAAGTAGCATGTATTTCATGTCCCACTTTATGCAACCATATGTGTCCTGAACAGCTGCCCTTTTGTCGGCTGGGATTTCCTCTGTCGTATTCTTCTGACCCTCGTCTGCGCTTAATCATCTTTGGTGATGAACACCGCCTCACATTTTTGATTCAGGTTTGTAACTGCTTAGCTAGTGAGCGATATCCTGTTCCCACCACATCACCTTCTATGACATCTTGCAATGACTGCGGATACTTCACAACAATTCTTTTGGCTACTTCTGTGGAAGCTTGTTTACTGGGTGAAGCACAGGCTTTCATCATGTCAGAAACAACAATCCGTATCATTTCTCGTCGTAATCGTGGGCTAGGGCTTTTGTTTCTCTCAAAGCAATGTATCAACGCTTCTGGAAACTTCTCCCATGGAATCTTGAAGCTGTCAACCCAATCAGCAGCAGGTATTTGCCAACTTGGCGAGTCAGAGGAGAATGAGGAGTGCGTCGAGGAAGCTGGAGAAGTAAATGGTGACTGGATGTGGATTTCAGTGCTCCGTGCTGTAAAACAAAAATAATGACATTAACAAGATGCATTAAATGATGTTTCATCTTAGGTTTTAGGGCTGGGCTATCTGGTCAAAAATCATGATCTTTTGAGGTAGAATCATGATCCACAATTATTCTTGCCTCTTGTACAATGTAAGCTAGTTACAAAAAATTTATAATAGGTTTTTCCACATTTTTGGGATACACAATATGCTCACTAGCCTAGCAGCATAAACATAAAAAAAACAGTCCAATGCTCTCTGTAGCATACAGTGATCAATTCTTACCTTTAAAACAATTACTGAAGCCTCTCTCACAACAAAAAAATCAGTTGACAAATTCAGATTGTCCATGATATAAGACTGACACATCACTCGGCCCTATTTGGTTATACTTCATAAATTTCATCAAGATGTACTTACTGGGTTGTAGCCAGGCAGCTACCAATTTCCTCGCTTGAATTGGTCTCAATACTGAAAGCAGATCCGTTTCCTGAATGAACTGAAAATCCTCTGTGGTCTCCACCCCTAACGACTGTAGCATCTCCTCTACAGTATTTAGAACTGAGGCAGGGAGGTCTGGCAACATCTTAGTAATGGCACTGCATATGTTGCTTTGCTCTGCATCATCCATTCCTGATTATGAAAGAGTGAATAACGGTCAATTAACACAAGAATAACAGCCCAGGACACTAATAAGTGTGACAATACACTGTGTTTCAGTGGAACCATTTGGTATCCATCCTTCATGTAAGAATGCAATGGATAGAAATCTATCAAGTCACTAATGTTCACACACTGCATCTTTTCATTGTCTTTCCTAACTGAGTACAGATGGTACTGAGGAAGGAACTCTGCCATATACACTGACACCAGAAAATAAACTGTCATTTCTTATCAAAATAAGGATGAGTTCACCAAACACCACAGAGTCAATGTTCCCTGTGACAAGGAGTTGTCCTTTCTTGTATGATGTTCCCTTATAGAGAATTTCAACAGTGACCTTTGTGTTGGCATCATTGAAGCCGAATTGGCTGACTGCATCTTGAAGGCTTTACTGTACAGCACAGAGTAAAAAGGAGAACCACCTTTAACTTGCACAACAGCTTTACCCATCGATCCTGCAGAAAGATAATCCTGCAACATCTGATGTCTCTTTGAGAGAGTAAGGCAGAGGTTTTTGAAATTCTTTAGATTCCGTGCACACCTCTTGAAATAACTGTGCTTACTTTCAAAGTGCATTGTCCATAGACAGATCAAAGGGCCAAATTTCAGAATCAGGGCAGGGTACTGACATAAATAATGATGCTTTGGCCTCAGGTTGCTTTCTGGGAACAGAGCTTTTCTTGATTCTAAATATTCTTGAATGAGAACATATGCAACCTGAGCTACAGAGATTTTCTGAGCGCATATCATGTCCACAATGTCTTTCAGCAACAGAGTCAACTGCCACACATCATCTGACGCATCTTTCACTCGGTCACCAATTATGAGGGGTAGCGGTCTTAAAAAATTCCAATTTTGTATGGCCTGCCCTGAAAGTTTAGTTGCTTGAGGGCTGACCTCACATGGCGTTGTAGCAGCATCAGAGGAACAGTATTTGAACCGTTTAATGCGACGATTCAGTGGAGTAAGTGAACCATGTCATTTTCTTTATGAAATACTTAAGATACAGTGCAACATCATAAGACAAAACACCCTCAAAGATGTCATGTCCTAGACAAGGCGGCAACCCCGGCTGACAAACATTAAAGTATTTCAAAGAATTGAATACTGACTTGAATTTTACTCCTTCCACGTCTGGTGTATCTTCAGTCTGGAGGCGATCAACAGCTGAATTGTAGCTCTCAATGGTGTGCTCTCGTCCACACACATTTGGATCACAACTCTGAAATTCAGACCGGGTTATTCGGCAGTACCTACAAAAATGCTGTGAGCGACTGAAATTTTCAGAGAAGCCACCAATGCAATGCGAGCCTAAATTATCTCCAGCAATGCAATACAATGTCCCTTTCACTACTGTTTCATCTGAGAGGACAATCCCATTCTCCTCCAATTCCTTCAAATCTGCTACTAACTCAGAGAACACCTTAGCATGCCCAAATTCTTTGAAGTCTTTCTCTCTACACAATAAAACAAGTGACATGTGGTCCGTATCAGGCTGTACGTGAAGTGGCAATTTAGCAACCGAGACATAGACAGCTAGTACTTTATGTCTTGTCTTTGCCAACCCTAAAGGGTTAACAACTTCAAAGGCATCCTGGTAAAGTAGTAGCTTGAGACTTGAAGGATGTTGACCAAAAAAAATCATTGGATTTCAAGATCTGACCATCATTAATGTCACTTAGAACATCTGAAGGAGACTCAGTTGAGGGCTTTCCTGACACATAATTCTTCCACAGATCAGATTCTAACAAACATTTCAAAGTCTCTCTGACAGGCACATAATAGGCAAACCTGTCTGTCCTGTTCTCATCTCTTCCTAGATACATTTTTTTAGGCTCCACATAGTTAAACATTTTTTTGAAAGTCTGAGATCTTGAGTATACTGTCCTCAATGGTCCTGTATGACATGCAGAGAACAGATCACATCCACTGACAGACTCACAAATTTTGTTGATGTCCTCATCTGATAATGATACTTCATTTTTTAGCAGAGAAGTAAGTTTAGTCAAAGTATATGTCTGACCCAGCTCATGTATGTTTTGTATCTCCTCAACAATGTTCTGTATGGTTGAAGCAGGTAACAGAAATTGTCCTTGCAATTTTAAATAGAACAAACATACATTTCTAAGAAAAAGATCACTGAAATATTCGGACATACTCATATCTGATTCATCAGTGCCTGACATTGCTCCTGCCTCATACAGAGAAGGGCCAAAGTCATCTGACTGACTTTGAAAAGATATCTGAGACTCACATTCTTTGTGAGAGTCACTGAAAATTGCAGTCTGCCAAATCTCTGTTTCCGTGACATGTGGGCGGTAAACGAAGATTTGACCTTGAAAACGTGTACACCCGGTCACTGAGCAAGTCACTGCACGTCCTTCCACAATGTGCTCCTTTAAGTGAGATATTAGATCTTTAATGTGTAGACACTGGCATCCACACAACACCATGGAGCACTGAAAAGCAGTAACGGTCTTCTCCACGGTAACAGGAGCAGATATATGATGCCTCCGGTAGAAATGAGCCTTAAACGCACCATATCTACAAAATGTCTGCTTGCAATCGGCTCCAATGCACTTAAATAGACAATGTGGTTCATTTCGATGAAGTTTGCAATGAAGCACATAACCCCTCACTGTATTAACCAACTTGCGACAGAAATTACAGCTAAACATGTCCCTAGCTAACAAAAACTAGCCTCCTAATGTTCAACATGAAACCTAATTTATTCCATTGCCTCTCATTAATTTAACCCACCGTCATGTAACTGCTATTGTAAGGGCAACAAAACCTGCAGACAAGACATCTTAGCGAGTTGAAATAAATGTAAAGTTAGCTTTGGTAGGTCTAGCTACGTAGCTAACCTGACCTGGCAAAAACACATGTAAGGTAAGCTAGCATTCATGTTCTTACAAACATAAACGGACCTCCAACAAGCCGTTTTCTCTCAGATTACAACAATTTTGTAGATAATATGCTTACCTCAAGACAAGAGTTTTCCCCAGAAGTTCGCACTTGTTGGTCTATCCCCACCAAAGCTATGTTGAGCGTATAAAATGCTCGAGAAAGCAACTGCACGCAACCCGGGCAAATTTTGAATTTCCGTTAGAGAGGAGAGGCTCTCTCTCTCGTTTGTTAAGCTGTATTCTGAAGAATGGGTTGTTACAAAGACCACTGAATCTGAGCCTGGTGCTGAAGTGGGACGCCACCATTGCAACAAGTCAGTTTGTGAAATTTCTACCCTTGTAGATATTCCAAGATCAGCTGTAAGTGGTACCTTTCAGTGATCTACCATTTCCTGAGTTGCTGTTGTCCCTAAACACTTCCAATTTGCTGGAATACCACTTACAGTTGATTGTAGAATATGCAGGAGGGAGAGAAATTTCACAAATTCTAACAACCACAGTTGCCAGTATTTTACCGTAAATTATACAGATTTTTTCCCCAGTAGTTATTTTCACTGTCTCAGTTATTTTTATGGTGAAATTCTGGCAACCACAGCTGTCATATTTCACCGTAAATTTTATAGAGATTTTTTCCCAGTACTGTAATAACTTTATACACTGTCACCATAATTTTTGCAGTGAAATTCTGGCAACCACAGCTGCTGGTATTTCACCGTAAATTATACAGATTTTCTTTTTACTGTGGTATTATTAACAAATCTATACCATATTTTTACATCCTTTTTCTGTATAAATGAAGGTGTGTTTTTGCTTAATGGTTAATGGTTTTATACCGTAAATTTGAAAGTACACATCAGCAAAATCTGTAATTTAGACAGAATAATGCTATTAATTGTACAGTAATTGCTTGCTTGTAATATTACCAGATTTTCCTATTAATTTTATCAATATTTTGTATTTTCACAGTAAAATTGTGTTTTTTCTACATGTTAGAACCGTAAAAATTATAGTTATATACCGTTTCTTGATTTACGGTCATTCAATGTAACAATTACGGGCATATACTATTTGGGATTTTACGGTCTGTTATTGTCGCTTTTTTACAGTTTTTTACTGTGATTTCTACTGATATTTTTTTTTACAGTGTATACTAAATAAAAGAATGGGCAACAAGGAATAAAAACTGGGCTGGGGCTTACCATGCCGCAGGGTAATCAAAAAGGGGAGAGGAGTCCTCAAATTAATCACCCGTGACCAATGTTCCCTCTAAGCTGCGCAATTGCGCACTGCTGACACGGTCTCCACGCACAGAAAATCTGCGCACAAAAAAACCCTCCAACCTAAATTGAAAATAATTCTGTGCTATTTTTCAGTGTGAGTCAGTGGGTGACCGGTGACTGGCTGCTCCAGCCAATAATGTGATTCACATACGTATTTACGCAGATAATCAACGTCTTAAGCAGGCGTCCTTCTGTGCAGCCACCATTGTTCTAGCTAGCAGAGCGGTGTGGCCGATGTGGAGGGAAGACACGTTAATGATGCTAAATGCTGCTTACGTTGACCCTTTGTAATAATGGCAAAATGAATGGGCAGTGGCACATTACCTCACCAAGCCACAGTAAAAAAGAAATGCGATTCTTTTTAAGATGAAATGGCTGTCGGAGTTAGGGTTGCCACCTGCCCCTTAAAATACAGAATCGTTCTTTATTTGACAATTAATTGTTGCGTCCCGTATTGATTCAATACGGGACGCAAATTGATCCGTATTTTCATAAATGTCCCATACACGTCTGTCACACACTCATCAAAACTGTATCATGAACAAAATAAAACACAGGAAATATTAAGGGCAGCCAATTTCATTTTCGTAGGACCTTTGTAGCGAGGACCCAATGCGAGGTCCAGCGGATAGACCTCAGACTTCTCTGTGTGTCCGGTCCTATGGTCCTGTCTCTGGTTGCCTGGTCGGTGCTGCACCCGCGCGTTTAAAAATGTCTACACCCGAAACTCCACCACGTCCAAAGAAGCAAAAACGTTTGCAAATGTACCGACGTGAGTGGGAAGACTGGAACCCCTGGCAGTAGGTACAGGGCAAAGTATGTTTTCTGTTGCTCATTGACTGGCTGAAGTAAGGCAGCATCAGGAGACCAACATGTAAGAAACATGAGAAGAGAGAGAACCCAACCAGCAGGTCACAGTTTATCATCCCCCAATCATCTCCTGAAGTCCATATGGTGAGGGACATCAGTATCTGATTGTTAATTTACCAGAGGATGCTTATAATCATAGACTCTACAGTATTTTAGTGACTCAATAAATGCCTAAGTTGTTTTTGTTGTTTGTTTTTTTAAAAGCATTTTAGTTTTTAATAAACATTTCTTTAATAGCCTATATGTGATCAATAAATGGCCTTTCCCTATCTAAAGAAAAACTCACTCAGAACTCTATGTTAACAGTACTAAATAAATCAATAAATACATGCATACACACATAAATAAGTTAATACATTAACTGTGTTGAGATAAGATTTAGATTTAGATGAAAAAAATGTCTGTAGAATTTCCTTGTACAGTATTCTGCATTCAGTTAAAGTTTTTTGCAGAATCCAGTATTGCACACTGGTTGGTCATTACATTTCATTAGTTTGGTTTCACTGTTTAAAATGATGCCACTTATTTTCAGACAGAACCTGCGATCATAAAACAATACAAATTTTTAGTTCCGTGTTAATAAAGCACTTAAAGCTTTAGGTATGGCTGAATGTTTTTTTCAAAATTAAACATGCCACTCCTTGGGTGGTAGTGGCCCCGAGTTTGGTAAAGTTGGAAAGATATTCACAGATTCGGACTTCCAGCATCAACAACTCATTAGATATAGGTTGTCAAAACATAAACGATGCCTCTTTCCCATCGTTGTAAGGCAGACAAAGTGCTACAAGCCCAGTTTTATCAAAAGTAGCTGTCTTTCAAGCTGCGGAAATAACATTGGTGTCTATGGAGTGCCCAGGTACAGTCTGCAAATTGCAAAATTGCTGCAACAGCAAAGAGAGACACAAATATTCAATAACTTCACTCTTATACATTGTAGTGTCACCAAAATCCTTGCAGCCTTCAACTGGCTCCTGTTGACAAACTGTTTTAACAGAAATGTAAATGCTGTAATTTGATTCTTTTAATAAACCATGTAACTTGGATGGATGCAATGCTGGCGTGACCACAATGCACGCGTCTGATGTTGCTCACAGTGGTCCAAGGAACCGCTCAGGGAGTTTGTGTGTTTGCTCAGACCCATGAAAAATTAGAGGGAACATTGTCCGTGACACTGCAAATTCACACACACAAAACCAAAAGAAAAGGTGGACCGTGAAGAACGCACCACCACCAGGGATTAACTGCCGCCGTCAGCCACAGCACCTGATAACAGAGACAAATACACATATTGATAAAACATGCCCAAATTAAACTGGTGTTGACTTAAAGAATATCGACATAAGGAAGTAAAAGTAAAAGAACAAGTCATCAACCAGATAAATCAATGTATGAAACTAAATAAACTTATAAACAAAAAGAAACAATAACTAACCAACTAATACAATAAGTGGAACCGAAATACCAAAAAGAAATGATTAGATTCATTTCTAAATAACCAGCACAGAAACAAAATCAGCTTGAATAATTTATAGCGCCCATGTCACCAGACATCAGCCGTCCAGAGTCCAAACAGCGGTGACACAATCGGCCTCTGTGCAAAACAGGCCCAGGCGGCATTCAGCTGTGCTGGGCCAACACATGATCCGCTCTGAGCTGGCAGCATAAAATAAAAGAAAACCAAAGCAATACCAAAACCAAAGAAAACCAAAACAGCAGCAGAGCTCCAAGTGGTGATGATGGACTGGACGCCAGGCTGCTAAAAACACAGATAAATCTAAAATTTAATAGACTGAATTAAAAACCTGAACAGGTGGAAAGACTGAATTCACCTACCCTGTGACCGGAGGATGCGAGCCTCGAAAATACAGCCCAATCACAGCCTAACACGCCTGTAGCGGGCCGGTAATCACACACGCAGTAGGGCTCCAGCTGATCACTGTATCGCCCTGGCCCCAGCAGTCAACCACGCTAAAAGGAACGGTGATTTTGTGACCACTATGTGTAATTATGTGCAATAAGCAAAGGAAGACGGCAGGACACTCATGTGTTGGAGAGACCGCGTGCCTTGACGGCGATCACAACCGCTGCGCCCAGCAACGCTGTCACATTGAGCCACAGCCACCACAGGAGCAAGCAAGGAGCAGAAGACAGAAAGCACACCTGTGGCGCACCTGGTCTGGACCTAGTCTCTCTCTCTCCTGCAGCAGACCAAACACGCGAATGAGAACATGCCGCGGTAATTGTCAGAAAATCGTTTTAAAACGTAAGTTTAACTGATCAAAATTAGAATCAAGATTCACTCAAAAATCTTTACCTACAACCCGTAAACTGGAACCATATACAGATAATATAAACTACTTGACTAAAGAAACACAGAAATAACCCAAAAATAATAAAAGAAATAATATACACATTTTGAGAAGGTTCACCTAAAAAAATTGCATTATATTCAATAATTTATTCAGCTACATACTCCCCTCTGAACTTCTCAAAACTATGCGGGTCAATAGCTGTAATCATGGTAACATAGACATAGCTCATTGTTATTCTCAACATACATCTCAAAAAGTGACACACAAGTCTCCCAACAAAAGGGAAGGTGAAGCAAAGAAGTTGGCCAGACTTCCAATATTCACAGGCTGAAGAAAGTGCCATAAACCAGGCATGGCAATTTTCCGCCGTTCTGCGGAAATCCGCCGTTTTAATTTTCAAATTGATCATTTCTGTGAATCGTCCAAATCCGTTGAGAAAATTTTAGGGGGGGTGAGGTATGTTTTTGTTACTCTTGCTCCCGGTTTTTGAGAAGCGCTCGGCGTTTCTCCCTCAGCATAACAGACAAAGAGAACCAGTCTAGCTCCTGCTGCATTGTAAAAGGCCTTGCGATTGGTCGAAATTGGTTAGCTGCCAACGATTGGACCAATCAAATCGCTCGATGCATTCTTTTGTTACAATTCATGGCGGCATGTTTCTGAGATCATTTTCGGTGGATTCATGAGGTTTTTATCGAAAGATCAAGAGTCATCGGTGCTAGAAATAGATAAAAGTGTCAAAAACAAGTTCCAATGGAATTGGCTTGAGAGAAAAGTTACGGTAAAGGTGAAAAATGGTTCAAAGTATGACGAGGTGACAGAAACACTCGGACAATTTCTGAAGAAGCCAGACGTGGCCGGCAAAGCTTTTTGTGTATATTGCAAAGACTTGATTAACTATGGAAACTCTGGAAATGTACAAGTCTGACACAGCTGACTCCATAGAGGAAACTGTGACATTGGAAGTGACTTTGTGATCAGTGTAGAACTCCAGTGTAAATAGTGTTAAAAGACCTATAGAACTGTAAAAAATAGTAGGACTAAATGCAGTGAGACAACATTGAAGAAAAAGTATAGTGCAGTGGTTCATTTTGCTCTCCATAACCTTGAGTGAAATTGACTCATGACAGTTTGAAACCTTGAGTCAAATATTATCAGAGTGGGTCAGTTTGCTTTAAAATAATAATTTTGATTTCTCAAGCCATGAGTCAGAAGTACTCACTATAAGTAAAATATTTGAGTCATTTAACAAAGCATTGGGTATTTGACTCATGACTCAGGGCAAAATGAATCCCTGATAGTGTTTAAAGAGTGTTCTGGAAATATAAAAAAAACTGACACAGCTGACTCCATAGAGGAAACTGTGACATTAGAAGTGACTTTGTGACCAGTGTAGAACTCCAGTGTAAATAGTGTTAAAAGACCTATAGAACTGTAAAAATTGTAGGACTAAATGCAGTGAGACAACATTGAAGAAAAAGTAAGTTAACTTTTCATTAAATTAACTTATTCATTACAATCTAGTCTTCTGTAATTCTATGCATGTTTTTCATTCTAAATCTCCTCTATTTTACTGAAAACCTCTTGGCTTCAGGGGGGCTGCACCCCCCTGGACGCCCCCTGAAGATTGTATACCGAACATTTTCAGCTGAAATCAAAATTTGCTGTTGCCATGCCTGATAAACACAATCTCATACTGATGTCTGAATAACTGTTACCTTCATTTTTATCATTCTCAAAATAATGTACATTGACAGTAGCTGAAGAATATTCTTAAACAACTTAAGTGAATAAAGATTTGGCAACCTCACTGGCCAAATAGCCTGTTCCTTAGTGCCGACTCTTGTCCTTATATGACTCACTGAGCTACTTAGTGACAGTTCATCATGTTTTGAGGCAACTCCAGCATCACTCTTGGCTTGTGCACTCTCTGAATGACTGACAATAGGTTCTGGCTGATCCACACTGTGTTCAGACCCTATTTCACTGCTGTTGCCTCCATCTGGTTCAGAATGACAGTTCATCTCATTTCTGACACTTTCACTGACACAAATACTTGGCTCAGTATTGACAAGAGGGCTTTGGTAAGACTCATGGGATACAGACACTTCCTCTTGAGGATTTTCTGGGGAAACTGACTCAGCTACCCAGCTAGCAATGCGAGCTGACTGATCAAACTCAATCCCACTCAGACTGGTACTCCCATCAACTTTGCTCCAGACTTGATTCAGAACCACTGTTGAAGGACAAGTCCTCATCCTGTTCCACCTCCACTGGCAAGAAGTTAGCTTGTAGCAGCAGGTTTCTGTGGACAATCCTTTCTTGACCTGTGCTGGGATGTTTGATGCGATAGGTCTGGCATCTTGAGTCTTTTGTGACTACCGTGTAGAGAGTAGACTCCCACCTATCTGCAAGTTTCCTACGACCGCGCACACACCTGTTAGCCACGAGAACCTGATCTCCTTCCTCAATATCTGTGCCTTTCATCCGCTTGTTGTACTGGTCTGCCTGTCTCTGCTGGCTGATATTTGCATTGACTTGAGCCACAGCCAGAGCTTCCTTGAGATCTTCCCTCACCCTCTTTACATAACTGTCATAGTCTGTGATGTCATTGTTCATCTCTAAGTTGTGAAACATAACATCCACTGGGAGTCTTGGAATCTGCCCAAACATCAAGTAAAAGGGAGCAAAACCAGTTGACTCGTGAACTGTGCAGTTATAAGCAAAAGTCAGTGTTTGCAACATCTGTGGCCATCTCTGCTTGTCCCTGGGAGGTAGAGATCTGACCATGTTGTCAAGTGTTCTGTTGAACCTCTCAGTGTTGCCGTTCCCCATTGGGTGATATGGAGTGTTTCTTGACTTTTTCACTCCTGTTATTTGCAACAGCTCTTGAATCAACTGGCTTTCGAAATTTGCACCTTGGTCCGAATGGATCCTCTGAGGAAAACCATAGAAACAGAAGTATCGATCTCACGACTGACGCGCAACTTTTTTTTGCAGACTGATCAGGGCATTTGAAGGAATGGGCCATTTTGGTGAAGTGATCTGTCACCACCAACACATCCACACTCCTCCCCTCGGAGTCCTCCGCAGACCAGAAATCCAAGCAAACCAGCTCCAGTGGGCTTGTGGTCTTGATGCTTTCAAGCTTTGCCCTCCCTTCAGGCTCCAGTGTTTTGCTTACAACACAGCTTTTGCAGCATTTCACATAGTCTCTGATGTTATGCTCCATATCGGCCCAGAAGAATCTTTGTCTTGCCAGACACAGAGTCCTGGTCTGTCCCTGATGACTTGCGTCATCATGGACACCACATAGAATTTGTCTGATTAAGGAGGATGGCGCCATGTACTGGTGTCGCTTTCTTCCAGTGAATGGGTCCTTAGAAACTCTGTACAGGATGCCATCAAGCATTTTCAGTTTCTGCCACTGTTTCAGGGTCTTTAACACCTTTGATGTCAATCCAGTTCGCTCCCTCCTTGAAGGTCGTCTCCCACGATTAACAAATGGGATAACCTGTGACAATGTGGCATCCCTCCTCTGCTCATCTTCTAGCTCTTGGAGAGCAAAGACAGGCAGTGCGTCTTGACCTGGTGGGATGAGGTTCTGCAGGTCTTGGGCAAGCCATGAGACCACCCTCAGCTTGGATCCCTGATCCCACTCAACATGGCTATCCAGGAATGCAGATACTTCACCACTGGTCAGAGAACAATGCTCAAGATTCTCAAATAACAGTGGATGTTCAACCCTCTCATGGATGGTACTGACTCTGAACACTTCCTGAACTGCATCCTCTTGGACCTGTTGAGACTCCTCCAACAGTGTTTCATATGGCTCCTCTATGAGTCGCTGGCAGACACGGATCTGGACAAAAGGCTGTCTGCGCAAAGCATCAGCAACAACATTCTTACTGCAAGGTATGTACTTGATGCTAAAGTTGTATGGTGACAGCTTGGAGACCCATCTTTGCTCACATGTGTGGTGTGAGGAGTGAAGGGGGAATGCGAAAAGTGCAGTGCAAAGAAAACTAGTACGCCGAAGCAAAAAGCCACAGAGAGAGCAAGCCGACACAAGTCGACAACAGAGCCGAAAAGAGAGCCCTTGGAAGAAAAGAGCTGAAACAGCTATAGGAAAAAGAGCCGAAACAGCTATAGGAAAAAGATCCGAAACAGCCGTAGGAAAAAGAGCCGAAACAGCCGTAGGAAAAGAGCCGAAGCAGCCGTAGGAAAAAGAGCCACAGAGAGAGAGTGAGTCGACACAAGTCGACAGAGAGCCGAAGCAGAGAGCCGAAACAGAGAGCCGAAACAGCAGCCAGTCCAGGGAAGCAGTGGCGTCCGACAGGCCACACGCTTAGCTGCAGCCTATAGAGGGTAAACAATTAAACAAGCATAATTATCATTAGATGACCGGTCACCTGCGCTTCATTGATCACCTCCCCCATTAGAGCGATACATACCCGATTAGCCGTGGCGCAGCGTGACAGCAAGCAGGCGGAGGAGATCCACCACCAACCTTGGCAGTTATGCTGCAGCAACCACACAACAAAATCAGGGGCCAGTTTAACACACCAGATAACACAAGGCGGACAACGTTAGCTTACCCCGCCGATACAGACGCACCCACGGCACGCTGAGTGGAGCGACCCATCTCCCAGCATCACAGCCGTCGCTACACAACAGAGCAGAAAAAAAAGCCATCACTAAGTGCGCCGCACATTACAGAAAGATAAATGGAAAAGCCCATTACCTGTACCAGCGGTATTATGTGCACCCCGATCTATCACGCCAGATCCAGCACGCCCGGCCGCAGTCACCTCCACGAGGAGAGCTCAGAGCAGAAAGCATGAGACTGAGGTGAAGCCACCCACCTGTGTATATATAGAGCGGCACCGGATGCCGCCCCGCTGTCACAGCGGTGATTGAATTGGCACGGTGCCAAACAGCGGCCAGGAGGGAGAAACCATCCAGCTACACATGCATCAAGTCTGGGTTTTGTGAGGATGTACGTAACCGGGTTATTGTCTGTCCAGACTGTGAAGGTGTGTTCTTTAAGCCAATGGCTAAATTTGTCACAGACAGACCACTTTAGTGCCAAAAATTCTAAGTGGTGAGCAGGATAGTTGCTCTGAGCACGTGTGAGTGCCTTGCTGGCAAAGGCGATAGAGCGTTGCTCTACTGTCACCATCTTGGAGCTGAGATAACACAGTGCCTAACCCATCCTGAGAGGCATCTGTGGACAAGATGAATGGCCGACTGAAATCAGGATGTGCAAGTACAACACACTCTAGGAGTGCAGCTTTCAACTGCTCAAATGAGTTACGATGCTCATGCCTCCAGTCACTTGCATGCAACTTCCTGAATGCAGCAAAACCTCTTGCATTCCCTTTTTTCCTTCTGGTGCAGCAGTCAGGGCAAACAATGGCTTAGCTATGCGAGAACAACCATGAATGAACTGCTGATAGTACATGATCATTCCCAGAAATGACTTGATCTTCTTCTGAGAGGGTGTGACACCATCCTCCATCATTAGATCGAGTTCAGTCACAGAGGCAATTGCTTTGACTTTATCAGGATCAATTGCTACGTCATTTTCATCCACAATATGACCAAGCAACTTCACACTTCTCCTGAGAAGCTGACACTTTTTGGGAGCCAGTTTTAGACCATGAGCACGTAGTCTACTGAAAACGGTCTCAAGCCTCCTGAGTGCTTCTGGTTCATCTGCAGCATTGTCAGGGACCAAGCAGCTAAGCAGGGACACAAGAGAAAATTTCAAACTTTTTAAGGCTTTATTTTGCCAAAGGTAGCTGTCCATAGAGTACTCAAGATTGCAAAAGATTAAAATACATCAAAGAAAAAGTATCAACAGAAATTCTAATTCTGGGCCCTTTAAATAAACTGAGGTCAACAAAACAATAATATCAACATAAGTGTAAATTAAACAAACCTGACCTACCAACTGACACAAAAGAAGGGGTATATATACATATAGGTTAGCCTACAAACACACAAAATGGGGAGAGACCTATTCCTCACACCACAAAAACCCCAAAATAAACCCAACTGCCATAATAAAGACATAATACAAATACCTAACATATTAAACAACACCACCACCCCAAACTCAAACAAATGCACACATGCTGCTTTTCTTGAGGCCTCTGCACTTCAGCACTCCCCTTCACAGCACTAGGAGTTGGCACCTTCCAGTTCCTGACTGCCAGCATAAAAGGCCGTCTTAAACTCCACCTCTCCCTTTTGCCAGGAACTCAGCAGCATGTGGAGCAACAGAGACAAAGATACAATGAATTAATAATTTAAGCCAATTTGATGAACTAAATGACTAAATGTAACCAAAATGCGTGCACTCCAATTGGTAACACCATCACAATGTAAATCAAAGAAGCTAAATAAACATTTTTAACCAAAACTGTGTGGGTGACTATTTGTTTGAAATGAAAAGAAACAATACTAACACTGCATGGTCCAAGTTGCTGACGGGTCCATCACAAGCATACACAAGCACATCGTCCAAGTAGCAGAGTAGTGTCACGAAGTTCCAGTCACCAAATATGCTCATCATGAGGTGCATGAAGCTTGCGGGGCTGTTACATAGTCCTTGAGGGAGTCTATTGAACTCATAAAGCCCCATAGGTGTAGTGAAGGCTGTCAGCTTCTTGTCTTCGTCTACCATGGTGATATTATAGAAGCCGGAGGTGAGGTCCATTGCACTGAAAATGGCACTTCCTCCCAAGGCTGCCAGACAGTCTGACTGATGGGGCAAAGGATGAGCATCCTTGACTGTGCGTGCGGTTAACCAGCGGTAATCCACACATATCCTGAGGTCCCCATTCTTCTTCTATACCAGCACTAGCGGGGATGCCCACTCACTGTTGGACTTACGAATGAGCTCATGCTCCTCCATCTCTGAGAGCACTTGTCGGAGTTTGTGGTATTGCCCAGGTGGGACATGCCGGTACGGGATGCGGAATGGCCGCTCCTCAGACAAGTGGATACGGTGGACAAAATCCTTAGCTAGCCTACAATCCATGTTTGTCCTCGAGAAAACATCCCCATAATTGTGGATCAGTTGCAGAAGTTGTGATTTCCATTCATCTGACACCTCACATGAAGCAATATCCAGATCGTCCAGCCCCATGTCTTGCAGACTGTTATGAAAACTAGGGTGATGAGGAGCCCCAGTATCAGCAGGCCCTTCGTTATGCACCTTCTGATTGTTCACCTGGACTGTTGGAATTGTTTTTTGCTCTGGCGTTACATCCAGATCCTCAACAGCAATGCAGGTGGACATATCTGTCAGCTTGGTGTGATGCTTTAAGGTGATTGCCTTATCTGAGGTGTTCAAAACCCTGACTGGGACCCATCTGTCACCATTCATTGACACTACAGACCTGCAGACAATGATTCCTTCTTGTGGATCTGTGCTTTCGAGGGTTCAACTAGAATGGCACTGCCTTCAGAAAGGGGTGACGAAGCAGGTAATTTACCCCAGACCAGGTGTTCTTGTCTTGGGAGTAGTGTCACTGCTTTCTCAAGCTTAACTGTGCCAATGTGATCTAGCATTGTAATCACCTTTCCATCTGTTGATGCCAGCTAACATGTTGAGAAACTCCATTATCTCAGGTGTGTCTTTAGACTCAGGCTTGGTCAGGACCCGCCAGAAGTGGGGAGACTGCTTGAATTGCTTTAAGATGTGCTTAATGACATTCGTGCCAAGAATCACCTGATCTTTCTGCCCAGGGACAACCAAGGCAGGCACACTGAATGTACAACCATATACTTCTATCTTCAGGTTGTAAATGCATTTGGGTTTGACTTGAATTCCTCCACAACCAACAAGTACAACATCACTGTTAGCACAATAGGTCTCTGATGCTAGTCCAGCACTCATAAGCATCTGTTCAGCCTCTTCACTTATGGTACATGCCATGGAGCCAGTGTCCAGTAGTGCTCACAATGAAACCTTATGATTCACCTGTGCATTGGTGTAGAATAGACTGTCTGCTTCATCAAGGTGAACTATGTTCTGAAATAATACAACAGTACCAGGTGGAGCAGATTTCAAGCTTTCAGCATAGACAGATTGTGCATCTTCATCCAAATTGAGGGATTCACCGCTTTCACTCACACTGTCCCCTCTTGAATGTGAGTACTTTAGTTTCCCTGAACAGGTGTGCTGCCGTCATGCATTAGGAGCTTTCGGACAGTCCTTCCTCACATGCCCCTGCTCTAAACAGCCTAGACACCTCCTCTCCCTCATGCAGTGTGTGCATGTTGAGTGAGAGTTGTTACCACAGACCTGGCAGTGAGTGAATCGAGCTGGGGGAGAAAACTGTGAACGAGCAGCATGGACAGGTTGACTTGTGCAGTTCCAACACTCTCCAGCATACTCAACACACATTCCAGAGCACTTGGGTCTGAAGCAGCTGGGTCAGTTGACTTGGTTGGGTTGGTGAGTGTGTGCTTAGCTGTGTTAACTTGAGCGTAATCAGTTTCTGGCTCTGATGGTTTAATGGCTGTGACAGCCGTAGCTACCTGAAGGAGTGCTCTTTTGGCTGTCTTTGTGCGCGTCTTTTTTGTTCGGTGCTCTCTCTGGTATTCGTCAATAGCCTCTTGCATCTCTATGAATGACCACTTACTTATAGGTTTGCATCTAAATACACAGGCAAGACGGGGATCAGGGCAGTTTCTGATAAACATCATGGCGATTTCAGCATTGATATTGTCCATCTTTCCTCCCTGGAGTCTAAGGTGTCTGTCTGCTGTTTCTGCAGCTGTGTTTAACCTAACCCAGTAGTCGACAGGAGTTTCCTCAGCTGTTGGTTGGGCGGCATAGAAATCTGCCAGCGGTAAACACGACCCAGGGGAGTCAGTAAAATAGCGTCTTAGAATGTCATAGATTGTCTCAGGAGTAACAGCTGCCTCTGATGTTAAGCTGCTTTTCAGTCCTACCTGAACAATATTTTTTGCTCAACCAAAAAGATGGCTCAGGATCTCATCTTTCTGTTCATTTGTTGA
This sequence comes from Amphiprion ocellaris, assembly GCF_022539595.1. NCBI lineage: Eukaryota > Metazoa > Chordata > Actinopteri > Pomacentridae > Amphiprion > Amphiprion ocellaris. Next base: position 10,674,163 of record NC_072771.1, on the reverse strand, counting down.
CAGATTTCTTTTGTTCAGGTACACCTCCAACATATCGATCCATTCTTGAACAGAGTACTCGTCTTCACCATCCCCACGGTACATGGGAGGCTCCTTTATGTCAGGTCTGACTATCAGGTTCACTTTTGAAAAGTCAATGGTTGAACCTGGTGGTTCAACTCTAACTGATTTAGGTGATGGAGGTGGCGCTAGGGCCAGTGGAGATTGGCTGGTTAGCAGACGGCTGGCTATAGACTCACCTATCTGACTTCCTAACTCGCCTATGAGATCATGTAACTGCTGTGCAGTATTCTCATTCTTAGAGACAGGAGTGGAGAAATGGGGCTGAAGTGGAGGGGTGTCACTGACATCATTTGACTCAAATAGTCCCTCACTAGTTAACACTCTACTGCTACCATGGACAATTTGATCAGCATCAAGCAAACCTCTTCCCCTCCCTATAACTGGTGTGAAAATGTTAATTGTGTCCCTGCCTCTTCCTGCCATATTTCACAATACACATGAACTTACAGTGATATAACACATATACACACAAGACAGTATCACAGATTTCATAACAGATTCCCACTTTTAGCAAAATAAATCTCACAAGACTAACTTTCTGTTTACAGTGTATTAGCAATAATTTAAGCAGCTAAATGGATCCACAGGTCTACCAACTTGGCATCCCAGAAGTCACTTGCACACAGCTGAACCTCGGCGATCGGCGGCGGCTGACCAATGGATCCGGGTCACGGCACCAGTTTTATGTAGCAGACTTAAAATGATTGCTCACACTCCACAGGGTCAGCACGTTTATTCTATAAAGGAGAGGCACAGGTCACAATACAGCAACATACAGGCAGCAGTGTAGTCTCTCTCTCTCTCCTCATCAGAAGCTGTCCAGCTTTTTAAAGAAGTAATATATAAATATGTACATATATATATTTCAAACAGCAAATAACCAACAACAAACAAAATACATAATATCAAATCCCACCTATAAAGGAGAGGCACAGGTCACAATACAGCGACACACACACAGGCAGCAGTGTAGTCTCTGTCCTGCAGAAGGGCAAACACATGCGAATGAGAACATTCCGCGGTAATTGTCAGAAAATCGTTTTAAAACGTAAGTTTAACCGATCAAAATTAGAATCAAGATTCACTCAAAAATCATTTGTATCTATTTCTTAAGTTTTTATGAAGTTTTGAAGAGCCTAACAATATTTTATGGCTAACCCTAACCCTAACCCTAGATTAACAATTAGGAGAGAGAGCATCATCATACGTCTTACCTCATCAGAAGCCGTCCAGCTTTTGCCAGGAATACACAGCTTGGTCACGTATGCCTCAGCCTCGGACGTGTGTGCCACTAATTAATGACCGACCCCCCCCCCCCCCCCCCCCCCCCCAACAGGTAAACTGGAACCATATACAGATAATATAAACTACTTGACTAAAGAAACACAGAAATAACCCAAATAATATACACATTTTGAGAAGGTTCACCTAAAAAAATTGCATTATATTCAATTATTTACTCAGCTACACACATCCATGATGCAAATCTCCTGTTCCGCCATATCTGAAAGGTTCTCTATTGGATTGAGATGTGGTGACTGTGAAAGCCACCAGAGTACAATGAAGTCATTGTCATGTTGAAGAAGCCGGTTTGACATGATTTGAGCTTTGTGACATAGTGCATTATTCTGCTGGAAGTAGCCATCAGAAGATGGGTATACTGTAATCATAAAGGGATGGACATGGACAGCAACAATACTCTATACTTATGCTGTGGCATTTTAATGATGCTCAGTTGGCACTAAAGAGTCCAAAGTGTGCCAAGAAAATATCCCCCACACCATTACACCACCAGCAGCAGCCTGAGCTCTTGATACACGGCAGGATGGATCCATAATTTCATGTTGCTCATACCAAATTCTGACCCTACCATCTGAATGTTGCAGCTGCAATCAAGACTCATCAGACCAGGCAACATTTTCCCAATCTTCTATTGTCCAATTTTGGTGAGGCTGTGCGAACTGTAGCCTCAGTTTCCTGTTCGTAGATGTCAGAAGTAGGACCTGGTGTAGTCTTCTGCTGCTGTCGCCCATCTTCTTCAAGATTGGATGTGTTGCGCATTCAGAAATGGTATAGATAGATTACCTTTATTGATCCCACAGCGGGGAAATTTACCGTGTAACAGCAGCAAATAGAACAGTTTGAATAAAAAAGGGAGCAGCACACAATGCACACAGTGCATAGATATATTTTCTTCTTCTAGAAGAAAAAATACAATATTTACAGCAAAATTTCTATGAAATTGCACAGCATCATTATTTACATTACATTATTTAGATTTTTCTGCATTCCTTAGTTGTAACGAGTGGTTATTAGAGTTACTATTGCCTTTCTATCATCCCAAACCAGTCTGCTCATTCTCCCTGGACCTCTCACATTAACAAGGCATTTTCATCCACACAACTGCCCTGCCCTAGAGATGGTTGCGCATGAAAACAACCAACAACCATGCCACGTTCAAAGCTACATAAATCGTCATTCTTCCCCATTCTGATGCTTCATGATTGAACTTCAGCAAGCAGTCTTGACCAAGTCTTCATGCCTAAATGTATTGAGTTGGCCATGTGAGTGGCTGATTGGCTATTTGTGTTAACAAGCAATTGAACAGCTGTACCTAATAAAGTGACTGCTAGGTGTATATATATATATACACATGCTAAACCAATCCCACTCTAACTTAGAGGGATTGGTATATATATATATATATATATATATATATATATATATATATATATATATATATACACATACATATATACATATATATATATACATACATATATATATATATATATATATATATATATATATATATATATATGGGTCGTTCTAGAATTGGAGGAAATTTGGGCTTAAACATTTTTGGAAAAAAGCCTTCTCTTTCACAAATTTCTGCTATCAATAATAAATAATAATCTATCAAAGGCTTGATTAGCTTAGCTTACACACCAGTGTTACAATTTTTATTACGTTTTATTTGTTGTTTGATAACCCTATTCTGATCATAGTAACAGGGTTGGTAATCCATGCTAATATTAGCTTTTTCTCAGCAGTAGAAGCTAGATATTTAGCTAGCTGTTACTGCTGACCAAGAGGACAAATTTAATTATGTAAAACAGTAAAGAAAAAAGTAAAAAGAATTTGTCGTATCCTCATAATATGCATAACAGGGTTGCGCGAGGTAGAAGGAGACATTCAGTCAAGGGGCTGACAATGTTCTGAAAATACGAAAAATAGAAGAGGACATACCTTTGCTGTACCCATTCTTTTGTAAAACTGTTTGATGACGTAAATTCCAGCCTATCATGTGATTCACTGTTTTCTTCTTCTTCTTCTTCTACCATGCTAAAAGGTTGTGGTAACAGGGTTGTGTGCATGTTGTGGGACTCACGTACCATGCATAATAATTATGTTTATTTAAAAAAAAAAAAAAAAAAAAAAAAACCCTCAATTGAAAGTGACATCAATGAAAAAATGGAGGTTTAGGTTTCATATTAACTGTTTTACTTGAGATTTAATTTGGTCGTCATGGTAGTGGGACAAGAGAAAAATTGCATTTTAGGGGGTCCTCCAGACTTATTTGGTATTTTCAAAAACCTTTTCAAACATTCTTTTTCGCCTATTTTTAGTCTCAGGACAAGTAAATTTACACAACTGCATGTTTTCTAAATAAATTCTGTAAATCTATAAATTAAACTATATATATATATATATATATATATATATATATATATATATATGTGTGTGTGTGTGTGTGTGTGTGTATGTATATAGTGTAATTGTTGTTATCCTCTTCTTGTTAGCTGTTTATGGATTTTCTTGTAATCTGACGGTGTTGAAAAGGTGGATTTGTAAGGTCGTATGTGCCATAGTAAATAAAGGTGGTATGATTTAAACAGCTGATACAGCATTCAGTGTAACCTAAAGTCATTTGGTATTGCGCTTGTCGCGGCCTCTACCTGCTGGATAAGTTCGGTACCACATTCACTACACGGCGCCATATTAGATAGACATTAAATTGTTGCGGGCAAAGTCAAGGAAGGGGAGCTGTAGTGTACTGGCAAATGGTACCCTGGCCGCAGTGTTCAACTGGCAAAATACTAGAGGTAACTGCTTTATGGTTGACAAATTATCGAGTGAAACATCTCGGGCAACGCTGTCCGAGACGTGTTTTTTCCTCGTTGTTTAGCCAACGCGCCGGCAGACATGACTTCCTTGACTCAGAGGAGTTCGGGCCTCGTACAAAGGCGGACAGAAGCCTCGCGCAACGCCACTGAGAAAGACCGTCCGTCCGGCCAAGAGGACCATGATCCCCGGCGGGGAGACGAGCAGGACGACGATGATACGGGAGACTCCAAGGAAACACGGCTCACATTGATGGAGGAAGTGTTGCTATTAGGACTAAAAGACCGAGAGGTAACGGTAGATAAATCCTGCTCTCTAACGATGTGAAAATAAGGTAAATATTAATGCTAAACGATGGGATGTTACCCAAGCTAACGTAAAGCTGCTGTATTTTCTTAACCCACATAGCATCAGTTAACATTCTTTTTTTTACTATAATGTAAAGTAGGCTAACAGCAATAATGGGCCTCGTCACTCCTCATCGAGCTAGCTAATGTCTTTTTATGAGACACGGTTGTGCTAAGAAACAATCTTTTACATTCAGTTAGCAGTGTTGACAGGATTTTCAGACAGATGGGCTATAATGATGTGCTCACAGGAACGCTGAATAATGTCGTACAGTAAAGTCAGAAATCCACTGCTATAAGGTATGAATATTAGGTATTTACGTAAAACAAGCAGTAAATGGCTGGGAGGTACAGCACCCATTTAATAGTGATCCCTATTGCCTTTCTTGTTGTCGAATCCTAGTGGAGGCAATTCAAATGTATTGCCATTGAACAGCAGGAAGCAAACTTTTATAGCCCAAGTGAAGTTTGCGAATTAATTTCAGTTAAGTCGATAATATAGTACACCCAAATCATCTCTTGTGGAACCTCTTAGTCAAAGAAATGTATTTATAATTTGAATAGAAATCCTCATACCTGTTTATGTTGGGATTTGAAAATGAGGGACATCTTTCAGTGCCCTGGCCCAAGCCGGACCATCCCTACCTCTGTCCACATACCTCTTACGCTTACCATATTACAGTAGGAATCATGGTTGATACTTAAGATACTCAGTCGAATTGTAAATATGTTAATGATATGTTAAGTAGCTGACTCATGAAATATTTGCACGGGAGCTGTAACAATAATGGAGCTTAAAAAAAGAACTGATATTTTTATGTATCAGACTTTTTCCAATGGTACAATTAATATGTTGAAGATTAAACTATGATAGTTACAGCTGCAGTCCCGATCACACCTGTGTGGGTGGATACAGTACAGCCAAACTATAATGTAAAAGCTTTATATGCGCAGATTTGTGTTGTACAGGATTATTTCAATGTGGTGGAGAGAAATGCCAATTACAAAGAGTACCTATTTAAAAATAGCTACTTTGTGGTGTCCATAGCCTCCAAGTGTATTGCAAAAGTTCTGGCATTTGTTTGGGTGATGGGGATAATTATGAATATCTATTGCATTAAATATATAGCTTTAGTACATGTTACTAAATAGTCCCAGTGAGTGTTTATGTATCTAGCAAACATTGTATTGAGAGAGTGGACAAGTGGACAATCCAAACACAGCATATAATGTTTCCCCCTGTTGATCCTGTCATCAAAGACTTCTGAAGAAGAATGATACAGAATTCCCCAATCTGCAAGTCAAAGGATTGATTCTTTAGATTTGTTGCCTAATAAACCCTGGCTGTGTGAGACCATGTTTTCTTAAATGTGATTGGTGCACTGCAGTTTTAAGGTGGAAATGCTTCGATATTGCACTGGCTGCTTGTTTTGCTCCTCTATATCGTGTAACATATTTAAAAAAAACACATTATGGACACGCCAACATGGTAAAAAAACTTTATTTTCACAGCAGTGGTCATTAAACGGGAGAAAACAAGAGAAAATGATTGTATATGGGAGAATCTTTAGAAATGCACACATGCTGACAAGTTTATCTGGTGGTGCATGTCTGTCAGTTTCAACAGGTATTTCCTCCTAAATTACAGATCGGATCTATCCATCTGTTTCTATCTATGTTTTTTCTTGGGGTATTATACTGTGTTTTATCAAGTGTACTGAGGAATTGCTTTCTGATCTAAATATGAATATGATTACATCCTCTACCTGTTGTCATAAACAACCTATTAGCAGTTTGTCAATATCAAGAATGAGGCAACATGGGTTTAGCAGTTTAGCTTTTCAGATGTTTTACTAACCGCCATGACCTGCATTTGAACTTGCAACAGTCTGTCTCTGTTTCAGATTTAGTCTGTTAGTTGCCTAAAGGAACACACATGCATACAAAGTTGATGTCAAAATTTAGTATCAGCTAATTTGAGTCAGGGAGTAGAATTTTGGTGCCACACTTCTGATGCCAAACATGTTGCAATAATTTAATCAGACAGTGCATAAAACCGAAGTACCTGTAACTACTCTTGCTTTGATTTGACTCACGAAGCCAGTCGGCATGACCATCAGGAATTCCTCACGTTCTCCTGTCGTAATGGAAAGGGTAACTCTGTGACAAAACTTAATTGTAATTATGTGTTACTATTATGTAGGGCTACACCTCATTCTGGAATGACTGCATTTCATCAGGGTTGCGAGGCTGCATGCTGATTGAACTCGCTCTACGAGGACGCCTTCAGCTGGAGGCTTGTGGCATGAGGAGGAAAGGTCTGCTGGCCAGGAAGGTAGGAGATATATATTTCTGTTTGTGTTTTTACTACATAAATGTACTAGACAAATATAAAAATATAAATGCAGAATGCAATATTTAATTACATTTTTAAAAAATTAACAGTGGAATAAATATGTTTTTCCAACTCACAGCATCTCTACAACAGAATGAACATAGAACAACCAAGTATGCACTATATTAGAAATGATAATAGGCAGATCAAGAGTGTAGTGACAGACCTGAAATCATGTCAATACTGAGTTGAGCCCTTCTTGTTTCTAGCCATAACTGTAAATGAAATAATGAACTTTTCTGTAAGTCAGAAAAGAAGACCATTTGCATGCTATGTTCATATTTGTATGTATTGTCATTCAAATAAGTCATTTTCCTTTTCGTCTTTGTTGTCCTGTGGGTGCAGTTTCTAATCATCTCTTTAACTCACGTTGGTGTGGGAATTCACGTGGGACATCAACCCTTATAGTAACCTGCACAGTTATTTGCAAAAAGACATGGTCGCTTCCAGCAAACTTGTACCAAGAACCTCATAGTACCTAAATTCATTAAAGGTTAAAGTCCACAGCTTTACGGTTATGCTTCTCCCAGGGAGCACATGTCCTCCTAAGTTGAAAAATTTTGTAAAGCATAAAGAACTTTAGAACTGCAACAAAAATGTACCAAGTTATGTGTTTTTCATTGGTACTAGGATATTGGGAGACACTGACAATGTTTTTTTAATTAAAAAAAAATACATTATGCTTTTGATTATTTCTGTTTCAAACTACATTTAGTATTAATTGTTTATACTTAGAACTACAAGGTTAATGGAAAAAGCACAATATCCATGTCCCTTGCTCTACAGTGATACAACAGTCAGTCTCCTTTCTAAATCTAATTATTGTTACCATTTCCAAACATTGAACTGCTTCCTCTATCTCCCTGTGGGCTGTGAACCTAACATTAGCAAGAGTTCAACTGCCTGTTTTCTCCACTACAGACCAGCAACATCTTTCAAAAGATGATTCACTTATGGGGTGTGCCCATATAGTGTTTATCCGTCAGAAAAGCTTTGGCAGGGCGCTGGAAAGCACTTAATCAATAAAACCTTTCCGAAGCTGCAAGTGGGTTTTATTTCTGTAACCCGTTTTAGACATGCACTCCTTCCAATCTGATGACAGTTGAATTTTTTTTTTCTGAATGGACACCCTGGTCACTTTACTGTTAAAGTTATGGTGACAATCGCATTAGGTCATCTCTAGTAACATTTCTGTTACTCTCAACACTGCACAAGTCTGAACTACATGCTGTTGCATTAACTGGCATGCATAAGTGACATTACTTTGAGTTATGTGAAGTGATTTCAGAAAGATTTTTTCAACATTTCTGCATCGGTCAAACAACATCTCAAAAAGCACCAAAGACACAGTTTGCAGCTATACTAATAACAACACATTTCTTCATTTCTTGTTCACTACAATTTCACATCTTTTAGAAACTGAAATGTCCATAAAAATACAACTTTACTGTGATGGTCTCCAAAGAGAGGGCATTTTGTGCATTACATGCATAGAACAACAGTAGTAATTTCATTACTTATAACATGCAGACAGTAGACAGGTACCAATGGTAAGTCAAACTGTGTACTTTTCTTTACTTCAGACAAGTGAGCTATCACAGTCACATGGTTTATTGGCTGCAATTAAATCATTTCTTACATAGCAGCCATCCTCAGGTTGAGTCCTGAGCTCCATCACAGCTTTGAGATATAGAGATATTTTTATTTTGCTTTTATTAAAGTAACAGTTAGACTATCATCACACCTGGACAGAATTTTTAGAATTTATATAAATAGCTGAGACTGTTGGTTATTTACACAGTTTGATTCGAGCGTGGTATTTGTTTAGATTTAGACTTTTGTTTATTAGTCCATTACTATGCATTTCATGTCACTTGATGTACTGTTTAACCTCGTGTAATACATATGTCTACTGTGGCTTTCTCTGTCACTGTTATATGTCGAAATTAAGCCATAAGGAGCTCTAATGTAAAAGTGACCTGAATATGAATGACAGAATGCAGTCACTTGACAAGACTGATAAGGCAGCTATCATATGTATTCTATGTTTGAAAAGTGCACATGGCAATAATATTTTGACAACATATCATCACTCTGACTGCTGTTGATATGATAGACCAGAATTTCCCCTTTACCTTTTGGACAAATCATACAGCTTGGGATACACAGACAAGGCCAAAACAAGCTTCTCCATATTCTTGGATAACAGGGTGATGAGTCCCACTCATACGATTAGCTTGCTGAAAAGATTCAACAGTGACATCAGTGTCTTTGTAAAAAGTTCATAAATTTTTAACAAGAAGTAACTGGATTATCACCAGTTTTGTCATACTTTTTCTTTGCACACATGCTCCTAAATGTATTTTACAGTTGTTGTACATCTATTTTTAAGAGAAAATAATTCACCCTACACTTTCGTACAAGTTAACATTCTGACTTGATGCCATGCCCCTGGCAATCCAACAATTCCCACCGCTGTCCACTCAAAACCCTTGATTATGCTACCTTAAGGATATGCACATGGACAGCTGAAAACACCACCAATGCATGGCTGTTACCTAAGTTTTACTCAGGGATGTTAATGATTATTGATACATGACTAGTTGCCATTAATAATCAAATTGATTAACATTAAAGCTGCAAGCAGCGTTGAACGGGTCCTCGCATCCTTGCTGGTCAGCGACCCCAAGCATGTCCATCAGGCGATGCTGCGACTGAGAGTGTATTTTGGCCCATGAATGTGACGAGGGCTGGATTCTGAGCACACAGATCAAATTTCAGGCAGATTGGAGCATGTACAGGCTGTTTATGCAGCACTTTCTGTCCATCTACCAGGTGGCGCTATCTCTGTGAGTGTATATTGGTCTAAGGAATTCATCAGGGCCAGATTTTGATCACATGTAAAGTTTGAGGCAGATAGCAGCATGTACAGGGATTTACACAAGACTTCCTGCTTTATGGTGAAACATCAAAGTTCAGTCAGTTGCCATGGCCACGCCCTTTGAGTTTTGTGTACAATTTTCAGAAATATTTAACCTGAAGGTGTGTTGTATATATTGTCCCCGTTTCAGATGTTTTGGAGTTTTCGCCTGTGAGAAATCAATTGTTGAAAATTACCAAAAACACCAGAAATCTGATATTTAATTCAAAACGGCGGACTTCCTGTTGGGTTTAGAGAATGAGCCCAAGAGACTTTTTTGTTCGCACTGATGTGTTACATTGCACACCAAATTTTGTAGTCATAGGTGAAACTTGCTGTGGAGGCTATTTTTTAAAATGTTGCAGGGGGAGCTATGGCACATGCTGTGAATGCATTTTGCCATATGGATGTGATCAGGGCAGGACTGTTATTAATCATGTGAAGTTTGAGCCCGATTGGAGCATGCAGAGGATAGTTACACAGTAGTTGATATTTCATGGCGAAGCATCAAAATTCTGGACACTGCCATGGCCACACCCTTTGACTTTGGAAGAACCTTTTGATAACTTTTGATCATAATGTTGTGTTGTATATACTGTTCAAATTTGAAGTCTCTAGGAGTACGGGCGAGAAATGAAGCACTTCCTGTCCATCCATCAAGTGGCGCTATTACTGAGACTGTATATTGGTCCATGGGATCCATCAGGGCCGGACTCTGATCACACACAAAGTTTCAGGCAGATTGAAGCTTGTACAGGCTAGTTATCGAGCATATCCTGTCCAACCACCAGGTGGCGCTATCACTCTGACTCTATATTGGTCTATGGATGGCTTCAGAGCTGGACTCTGATCATACATACAAGTTCGAGGCAGATCGGAGAATGCAGAGAGTAGTTGGACAGCAGTTGATGTTTTTAATCAGACTTAAAATGAAAATTTTGATAACTTTTGGTCACAAGTACCTGTTGTACATACTGGTAAAATTTGAGGTCTCCTCCCTAAGAGGAGTTTGTTCTCGAAAATGACAAAAATCACCAAAAGTCTCACAATTAATCCAAGATGGTGGACTTCCTGTTGGGTTTAGGGTATGGCTCCAAGAGGCTTTTTGTGTGTCCTGGTGTGCTCTATGTGCCTACCAAATTTCATGAATGTAGATTAAACGTGCTGCGGGGACTGTTTTTTAAAAATACTGCAGGGGGTGCTATAGCACATGCCCTGCTGAGATGCATACAGTGTCCTTCCTTGAGTCGACTTTGATGTGTGTGGTAATTTTGGTGAAGTTTTCAGCATTCCTAGCCTGTCAAAAAGTACTTTGTATCAAAAGTAAAAATGTGTGGTAAAAAAACTGTGGGGTCAAGGGGTGAAGAGTGAGCTGACCAATTTCCAGAATGAAATGACAAAGTTTGGAGCAATGGTGCCTGCAAATGTAATGCCTAAACTTCTTGTTACCAATAGGTGGCGCTATGACTTTTTTAAAATTTTTGAGTGTGGATGTCTTCAGACTGGGCCTGGTGTTCCGCACATGAAGTTTGGGGCAGATAGGATCGGGATTTGCTGAGATATAAACATTTCAGTAGTCATGGCGAGACTTCAAAATTCACTGCACCGCCACAGACACGCCTTCTGATAACAAGTCACCATTTTCACTGTGAATCATCATCAACGTCTTTAGGCTTATGTCACCATGTTTGAGGTGAATCTGGCCAACAGGCTAAGAATAGTACATCAAAGTGTAAAACATGACATTTCCTGTTGCCAGCAGGCGGCGCTCTGACTGTGAACGTATTTCATCATATGGATGTGATCAGGGCAGGACTCTGATCATACATGTAAAGTTTCAGGCAGATTGGAGCATGTTCAGGGCATTTACACAGCACCTGATATTTCATGGTGAAGGATCAAAATTCCAGTGGCCGCCACGGACACGCCCTTTGACTTCTGAGGAAGATTTTGATAACTTTTGCTCATTAAGGCCTGCTGTATGTGCGGGCCGAATTTGAGGTGAATTGGAGTTTCCCCCTATGAGGAGTTTGCTCTAGAAAAAAAATAAATAATGGGCAAAATCTGACCTTCAACGCAAAATAGCTCACTTCCTGTCGGGTTTGGAATATGGCTGTCACTGACTTTTTTGTTCAGCCTGATGTGCTGCATATGTGGACCAAATTTGGTAACTGTAGGTGAAACGTACCTCCTGTGGGAAAGTGTAGGGGGCACTATCGAGCCATTTTGCCACACACCTCCACAATTCCTATAAAATATGACATTTTTCGCCAGTTCTGGTCCATCTGGAAATTTTCACGTGAATTGGAGTGCGTTTAGGCCCTCAAAAATGCAATCGTTTGGGGAGACAAATAATAATTAAAGCTGCAAGCAGCGTTGAACGGGTCCTCGCATCCTTGCTGGTCAGCAAGTCCCAGCATGTCCACCAGGAGGCGCTGCAACCGAGAGTGTATGTCGGCCTATGGATGTGATGAGGGCCAGACTTTGATCACACATTTAAAGTTTCAGTCCTGTCTATCCACCAGGTGGCGCTGCGACCAAGAGTGTATATTGGTCTTTAGAATTCATCAGGGCAGGACTTTAATCTTACATGTAAAGTGTCAGGCAGATTGGAGCATGTACAGGCTAGTTATACAGCATTTCCTGTCCATCCAACAGGTGGCACTATCACTCTGACTCTATATTGGTCTATGGATGACTTCAAAGCTGGACTCTGATCAGACATGTAAAGTTCGAGGCAGATTGGAGCATGCAGAGGATAGTTAAGCAGCAGTTGATGTTTCATGGCGAAGCAACAAAATTCTGTAGGCCACCATGGCCATGCTCTTTGGCTTTCAAGGAACCTTTTTTTAACTTTTGATTATGATGTTGTGTTGTATTTATTGGCCAAATTTGAGGTATCTAGGACTAACCCCCTAAGAGGAGTTCGTTCTCAAAAATGATAAAAATTGCCACAATTTGTCCAATTAATTCAATATGGCGGACTTCCTGTTGGGTTTAGGGTATGACTCCAAGAAGTTTTTTTGTGTGTCCTGATGTGCTGTATAAGCCTCCCAAGTTTCACGGACGTAGGTCAAATGTGGTGCGGGGGCTGTTTGTTAAAAATACTACAGGGGGTGCTATAGCACATGCAGTGCTGAGATGCATACAGTGTCCTTCCTTTAGCTGGTGGTGATATGTGTGCAAATTTTGGTGATGTTTTGAGCATTCTTATGCTGTTAAAGGCATGTTGTTTTTTCAAATCGACTTTGCATTGCCACGGCAACAGTGTAGTATGAAAAGTCAAAATCTTTACACTGTGGCATGGTCATGGTATCAAGACTCAGCTGATCAATTTTCAGAATTATATGGCAAAGTTTAGGGCAATGGGACGTGCAAATATAATGTCAAAATGTCCTGTTGCCAACAGGTGGCGCTATGACTATTTCTAAGTTTATGAGTGTGGATGTCCTCAGACTGAGCCTGGTGTCCAGCACATTAAGTTTGGGGCAGATAGGATCTTGTGCAGCTGAGATATAAGCATTTCAATTTTCATGGCAAAACATCAAAATTCGCTGCGCCGCCACAGACATGCCCTTTGATGACAAGTCACCATTTTTACTGTGAATCATCATCAACATGTTCAATTTTATGTCACCACAGTTGTGGTGAATTTGGCCAACGGCCTTAAAATAGTACATCAAAATGTAAATGTCCTGATACCACAAGGTGGTGCTATGACTGTGAATGAATATTACTATATGCATGTCATCAGGGCAGGTCTCTGATCAAACATGTAAGGTTTGAGGTAGACTGGAGCATGTACAGGAGAGTTACAACAGCACTTCTTGTTTCATGGCGACGCATCAAAGTTTAGAGGATCGCCAGGCCACACCTTTTACCTTTCGAGGAAGATTTTGATAATTTTTTATCAGGAAGGTCTGTTGTATGTACTGACCAAATTTCAGGTCTCTAAGACTTACCCCCTAGGAGGAGTTCATCTCAACAAAATTTTCGCAGTTAAGATAAACTTTATTGGTCCCACAGTGAGGAAAGTTCACCGTTACAACGCAAGATAACAGACTTCCTGTTGGGTATGGAGCATGGCTGTCACTGACTGCTTTGTGCATCCTGATGTGCTGCATATGCTTACCAAATTTTGTAGCTGTACATGAAACATCCTCACAGTTGGCCTAGTGACCACTTTTTTCAATTTTGTAGGGGGCGCTATGGAGCCATTTTGGCACACACAAGTGCAACTCCCATAAAATATCAAATTTTTCACCAGTCCTGATGTGTGTGCAAAGTTTCATTAGTTTTCAAGTACGTTAAGGCCGCCAAAAATGCGTTTTCCCCGTCCGTAGAAAAAAGTATAATAATAATAATAATAATAATAATAATAATAATAATAATAAACCCTAGGGTTTCAATAGGGTCCTCCACACCGTCGGTGCTCGGACCCTAATAATAATTCCTTGCATTACAATAGGGTCCTACACACCGTTGGTGCTCGGACCCTAATAATTCCTTGCATTCCAATAGGGTCTTCGCACCGTAAGTGCTCGGACACTAATAAACCCTAGCATTCCAATAGGGTCTTCGCACCATCGGTGCTCGGACCCTAATAATAATAATAATAATAAACCCTAGGGTTTCAATAGGGTCCTCCGCACCATCGATGCTCGGACCCTAAAAAACTCTAGCATTCCAAGAGGGCCTTCGCACCATTGGTGGTCGGACCCTAAATATAGTCACTGATAAGGCAAACATGCATGTCAGAAAATGCGTTGTACATTCATTCCATACCTGCATATTTCACCAGGTGTAGTCTCCCACTGTTTGACGCTGTAGTAACCCTAGAATGTGGCCACTCAGACTATCAACAGTCACATGCAAGCAGAGAGCATTGTGGGAGTTAAGTTAGTAAAGCGCCACCATGAGTGAGTGGATTTGGAGAGATTACAAAATTTGTGTCACGTGGACTTTAATGAACTTGCAGACATGGAGAGCATAATACTTTTGCATAGACAGGTGTACCTATAGTGAATCCTAAAATCACTGCTCGGCAACCGTTTGCATTAAAATACCAGAAAGGTGCAACAAAGACTGAGTTTACTATCCATAGACCTCTCTGAGGCCCAAAGCAAATTCCTGCTAAGCTTCCCCCAATAATCTGAAGAAGAGTTACACTTTATCTTCAAAGTTGAGACCATCGACACCTGCTAGCGAGCATAATGGGCCATGTGGTATTCCTGCGCTACTAGAGAGAAATGTAGAAAACACATCAAACAGGCCTGTGGTCATGAATACCATCAGTGGGATACCTGGCCTGTCTTTTTTTTGTTTTTTTTTTTAAAGAGAAGTTAAAGGTGTAGCAGATTTATGGGAAAATGTTTAAATGGGAGGACAGCTAGACAGAGCAGTCAAATACAGGAGAATCCTGGGACAACTGTGTTGGCAGATGTGGTTTCAGCTTTTCAGTTTTAACAGAGCTTTGATAAATAAGAAAAGAAAATGAAAATTTTGCATCTATTTCAGCTGCTGTACTCTGATAATTAAATCTTATAACTGGATGTTGTCATTCTGAATGAAATTCACAGGTGATTTGTAAGTCAGATGCTCCAACAGGTGATGTGCTTCTGGATGAAGCTTTAAAACACATCAAAGACACTCAACCACCGGAGACCGTGCAGAGCTGGATTGAACTGCTAAGTGGTGAGTTTAGTGACTTCATCATCCCACGACCTCACACTGGTAGTTTATCTGTTTGTACTAGGACTGAAACGATTCCTGAAGTTATTTGAGTAATTCGATTACTAAAATTCCTGGAGGCAAAATTCTCTGAATCGAGGCTTTGTTTATTCCACTACATACTAGACCCCACTAACTAGAGCCCACGAACTGGTGGACCATGGTCCGCCAGTTAGTGAGCCCAGTGTGGCACTGTACTTTAAACACCTGCTATGTATCTATAGCTATCCATCTGCACCAGTCTGAGAGCTGAATGCCACCATGTCTTCTGTCTCCTGATGTGTTTGTCTTAATAAATTCACTCTAAAAATTATTTTGTTATCCTGCTTAGTCATTGCTGAGCTGGTGTGTGATTGTCTCATAGCAAACACCTTAATTTCGAAAATCCTCCTCCAAAACACGACCACCATCACTTTTATGATAACTTTATGTAGCTCTGTGTCTCTGCTGCTAAAACTGGCAAGTAGAGCTTCACAAACTCTGCTGTGAAGAATGCAGGAGAGTGTTGTAGTAACATTTTATCAACAGAGTCTGTATATCTCTTCCTTGACAGCAAACATAACACACAGACTTTCGGTAACAGTTCTACTCATTGAAACGTGTTACAGACAACTGTAGCTTTAAACTTTACTGTTAGTCCATGGGACAGACCAGATATTGGTACCATCTCAGGTGACCAAACCTAAGTGGTACAAAAATGTACATTGGGTTAATATAAGTGCATAAGGATGTGATAGCCTTTCCACACTGGCAGCTTTATCACTTTTTTGTGAAACCGTCACATTCACCATAACCGCGGTAATGCACAATTCATTTAGCCTTCTGAGGGCACAGTTGCAAAAGTACAACATTTTTTAAGGCTGTCTAGCTGTACCTATTTCTGATTGAATGTACACAAACACTACATATCCCAGCACCCCACACTCTGAACTGCAAAATTGCAGCATTTTTGACAGGAAAATATTAATACTATAAGACATACCACATTCCAAGTTCAAACATGTCTTCCTCCGAGTTCTCTCTTTAGGAACAATTTCAACAATTTTACAAGAAAGTACTTGACCTATAGTATTGTTTTTCTTCATCCTAAAGATGTTTAGTGATAGAAAAATTTTTTGTATGTTTAATTGTAAATTATAGTCTGCTGTATCACACTGACCAAAAATCACAAGATATGGTTAGTCTTGGTTTTAACTTCAACAGAATTTAACTTTGAATCTGTTTGTCAAACTTTCACTATTCTATTGTTCCGCCTGTTCCTCTTACAGAAAATCTTGTTTCCATGCAGTAAAGTTGTTAATGCAGATGAAGATGTGTAGCATGTGGCATTTCATATTTTCTCGTAATGAGGAACAATCCTATTGGATTCCATCCCGTCGCATTGATAGGACTTCTGCCTCAGACCCCTCGCCTTTCATCGTGGGGCATGTCCATTAAACAAGTGATAACATATATTAAGCTGTGAGTCTGCAAGGGCTATCATATCAAAATGCAAACTAGAGACATATAGCAAGTTAAAAATACCAAAAAGAATTGGTCACCTCGGGTGGTACCGATGTCGGAAATTTTGGGTCCTGGCCCAAGGACTATAGTTACTGTTAATAACTTTACTGATTTAAATGCATTTACTGCTTTTATAGCAACATTTAACAGTAACTGCAGCAACGTGCTGCAACTTCTGTCACACAACAGGAGAGACTAATTTCAGACGACAAACTTACTAGTGTACATCACTACCTTCTTGAAAGTGTGCAGTCAGCCTGTGCTGTGTGTTAATTCAGTGTTTCATTTCATTAATACTAATGAATGAGCAGTGATCAAGAAATACTCAGATCTTTTTCTCTGGTAAAATTACTAATACACTGTAAAAGTCCTAAAGTTAAAATTTTACTCAAAGTAAAAATATGTCAATTTTTATTTTAGCCTTGGTCTAGGTTGGTCCCATTCAGACACAATGACCTCTTATTCAAGGAAAGCCTGGTCAAGACAGCAGCCTAAGAAACATTAGAATTGCAGCAATTAAAACAGACAACACCAACTCGCAACAAAAGAAATAAAATACATGGTAGATAAAATCAACAGAATGAAGAATTTACATAAAAACAAGTGCGAAAAGTAGCTGCTACAAAGTCTTTCACACAGTTTTTAAAAGTTCCAAAGGTGATAAGTTCCTTTAGATTCAATGTGTTCTGCAGTGAGTTCCAGGCAGCAGGTGCAGAGTACTTAAAATAGTGCTTCCCAAATTCAGATTGAACCTTAGGCACGTTTAATACGTATACATCATTGGAACGTAAACAGTAATTGCTGTGGATTTTAGAAATATAATCACTTCAGTAATGGGGGAGTAGACCTAGGATTGCTTTGTCAATAAAAGAATACCAGTGCGCAACATGGCGTGTTTCCAAAGAGGGCCACTCAACTCGAGCATATAAGGTGCAGTGGTGAGTGAGGGCTCTACAACCCATGACGAACCTTAAGGCACCATGATACACAGAATCCAGATCTGTGATGAAAAAAGAACCCCAGTTACAACCATAATCTTTTTGCCTGGCTTTCTACGTGAGATTTAAAAGAAAGCCGATCATCAAGATTAAATTAATTAAAACACCAAGATACGTGTAACAAGACACAAGTTCAATCTCACAACCTTGTAATGATAAAATGCTGGGAGGGGGCTCAGGTACTTTCCTGCCATTGGAGAAAATGATCAATTTAGTTTTGGCAGCATTTAAAACAAGTTTTAGCTCAATGAGTTGATGACCCACAAGGTTGAAAGCGATCTGTATTTTGCCAAGGGGCCTCAACAAGGATGGAGCTACAGTAGTATATGACATCAGCATAAAAATGAAGTTTGTCATTAAGGACATTTCTGCCCAAAGTGTCCATCAAACAGAAGTGGACCCAGAACTAAACCCTGGGACATGCTAGTATTAACATTTAGCAGTGGATGAGTTGCCTTCAAAACAAACACATTGTTTTCTGTCAGATAATTATTAAACCTGCCAACAGCCTGCACAGACAAACCAATATCAAGCAATCGTTGCTTCAAAATGGAGTGGTCCACTGTGTTAATGGCCTTAGAAAGATCAACAAAGTGAGCTGTACATTTTTTTTTGTGTGTGATCCAACGAGTCTATTATATCATTGGTGAATTTGAGGGAGGCTGTGATAGTGCTATCTCATTTCCTGAAGCTGGAGTGATAGGGGGAGAGAATATTGTTAGTATGGAGGAGAACCTTCAACTGATCATTAACTAGACCTTCGAGGACCTTTGACAAAATGGACAACTTGGATATGGGTTGATAATTATTCAAGCAGGTAGGGTCCCTCCTTTTAAAAATGTAAGGTAGTAAAAGTACAAAATGCAGACAAAAGGTTCTTATGGTGGTTGTACTATATTATAGTATAAGAATATTACTCATGCATTATCGTAAAAGCAGAACTTTGTTGTTGTAGTATCTCTTAACCACCTGCAACACAAAGAATCTGAATTGAGAATCATTAAGAACCAGAATTGATAAGCAGTATGGGAATCTGAAATAGGAAAAATAGAAATGATACCCAAACCTACGTAAAACTGAAGTGTACAATGTTTTTTACTTGTGGCCTTGGGAGACTTTTTATGGACAGCTGGATTGACTGCAACAGCAATGTAAAGTATGTGCTCTTGGTAGACATACTGCTAGCCACAAAGACTGATGAATTAAAAATCAGCACCCCTATATAAGAGGCAGGTTTTGCACATGACAGAGTTCTAGTTTTGTGATGTTCTACATAGTTTTGTGTGTGGGTGTGTCATTTTTAAAAATTGCATCTTTACAATTTGCTACACACAAATTTTATATTTTGACAGATTGAACAGTAATGACTGTAGCCACTTGCATTAGAAGCAGCACCACTCTTGGAGTGTTTTTTTTCCATAAGTTATACTGCACCTTTAACTGCTGCAGCCATTCCACATGTTGTCACTGTCCAGTATCCCTAGGATTTGTAACATCTTTTACTGTTTTGGTAAAATGAAAAAACAGGTAAAATCACGTTTTCAGAAATTAACATCAAGTATTGCTTGTAATGACATCCCACTTTCCAGGGGGCAACGGCTTAGTTCAGTGCAGCATCTACGAAACTTCTACAGACATTATTCTTTTAATTGTCTTTGTCAAAGCACCAATTTGTAAATGTGCAAATCAATTTTTTGTGACAGTGTTTACAGTGTTTGTTTTGTTTTTTGGCTCATGTTTAGGAGAGACGTGGAATCCCTTGAAGCTCCATTATCAACTAAGGAATGTCCGTGAACGGCTGGCCAAAAACTTGGTTGAAAAAGGTGTCCTCACTACTGAGAAGCAGAACTTCTTGCTTTTTGATATGACCACACATCCTCTGACCAACAACAACATCAAGCAGCGCCTCATCAAGAAGGTCCAGGAGGCTGTACTGGACAAGTGGGTGAATGACCCGCATCGAATGGACAAGCGACTGCTTGCGCTCATTTTCTTAGCCCATTCCTCTGATGTCCTGGAAAATGCCTTCGCGCCTCTTCTTGATGATCAATATGACCTGGCCATGAAGAGAGTGCGGCAGCTGCTGGAACTGGAGCCTGAGGGAGAGAGTATGAAGGCCAACACAAATGAGCTGTTGTGGGCTGTAGTGGCTGCTTTCACTAAATGAGGCTACCAAAAATAGGACAGCAAACAATTTTTGCATTCAAGTGGCATTGTGCTTTGGGGTAAGAATCAGAGTACTAGCCCCAACATGGTGACTTGACTTTTTGTTTACTCCTATCTGGACTTTTGGAATGGGCTACCCTCTTTTCTCCCTCATTGTTTTCCTTCCAGTTAACTGTCCTTGTTGATCCTTCATGGCCCTGTTTCTCCCATGTGTCATTTATGTGTTCACTTTTGCTAAAAATAATAACTCTCTCTGAACTTTGAATGAAGTGGTTGGTGATGGGTGGAGCAGAAATCAAAATGCCGATTCATATCCCCTTTATTTTCTGTCAGGTTTTTAGAGGTACAATATATATGTCACAGGTTTCTTAAGATAACATTACACAATAACCAACTGTGATGTACAAACCCATGTACAGACGAGTGATGCTGATGAAAGGTTATCCAATTAGCCAATGATCTTGGTGAGTTTTCTACCAAATGTGATTAAGTGTATGGCTATGATTTACTTGGTGACACAGCATTCTTGAATTTCATGTCCAGTCTTAGAAGACAGCTAACAGGATCAAATCCAAAAGTCTAATACCTAGAACAGTGTGCTGCCATTAACTAACTTTTTTTTTTAAACCTAATTTCTGTATTTTTCTAGGTGTATACCTCTTAACTCAACCCATCTATTCATCTATAACATATAGCTGCTTAGCATGTGCAGGGACACAAGAAACCATCTCATCGCACACTGTTGAAGGAGAGGGGCACAGCTACATGTTGTCAGTTTATCATAGTCCTGACACATAAAAAGGCAGCAATTTGTACCAACAGGCAATGTAGAGTTTACTTGACCTGCTTGTCTTTGGACTACGGAGAAAACCCCACATGGTTGGGAAAAATACATATTCTAGACAGAAAGGCTCCAGTTCCAAAGGGTTTCCTTACTTTGAAGCAACAGTGCCACTTAACATTCCATTCCTCCTAACCCTGTTGTGGAAAATTGGTCCAGTGAAGAAGTGCTGACTTGTATGACTTTTTTATCAGTTACTTAGACTTAATCCCCAGTGAATATGTGACGAATTATTCAAGCGAAAAGTCAAGTCAAAAGCAAGTTGAAACATGGTGAATGTTATTAAACTGACTCAGTTAGTACATTGTGTAGAAATACTGCTGGCATAATGCAAACTTGTCATCCAAATGTGTAGAAATGCTGCGAGAGAAATGATGGCCATCAATGGAGGGATAATTATATCTGCTAAATATCAATCAACCACTCTAAAATGAGGAAGTAAAAACAGTTCATACTATTGTAAATGTGCTGTGGCTAGTATTTTTTGATTTAAAAAGAAGTATACAGTACATTTTGGTTGTGGAAACACTAGATGCACCATTATATGTGCGTATCTAGTATGGCCCTAAAATGTGTCATTTATAGGATTTGAGGTGGTATCAAATAAAAAAACCTTGTCATCAGTGTTGGCTAATACTACTGTCAAAATATATATTGTTTTTATTTTTGCTATATATTTTATTGGCAGGAACAAACTCAGGAAAGCAGACCAAGTCATTGTCAGCTACCTCTGTTAGCAAATGTCAAATGGAAATATTGAGTTTTTTTTCCACTTATCAGTAGATTTGAATAATATTAAAAAATAAGTATTCCACAGGGCTTAATGCAGGATAAATGTATTAATGATGATTTTCTCCTCTTTCCAAGTTTGTATGAGCTACCCAGATTGGTTAAACAACAATAAAACATCTTTACATCTTTTACATTTATAGTGAAACAGACTCATCTGAAGATGAATATTTTTCCACTCCCTCTCCTCTACAGTGACAGGTCTAGGAGATGTTCAGTCACTTTAAAACAAACTGGATCAAACATGAACTTATACCAGTGCTCCTTCAAACAAAACAAACTAAAGTACAAAAAAGCCTAAATGGTTTCATATACCTAATAGTATATTTGGGGATTTTTTTGTATGTTTACATACAGAAGTATAAAAGATATATTTCAAGGAAATTTGGAGATACTTCTTCACCAAAGCTTGCTGTTGGCAGTGACTCCAGGCAGCATCTCAGACATCATCATTACCCTGCACAAACCCTGTTTTTCAACTGCTTTCTTGAATCAGATGACTGACCAGCTAGCTAACGATATACAACATGGAAATCAGATGGCTTCACCTTTTCAAAGGTGCAATATTTCCTTTTTAATGGAGCTAGTTTAGCAACTTCTCCCTGCTTCCAGACTTTTATGCTAAGCTAGGCTAAACTTGTCATACCGATCATAGCATTAGATGGACAGAGCTTTAAATAGATTTAAGTCTTCTCATGTATGTGTTAGCTTGATGGCAGACAAGTGCATTTCCCAAACTGTCAGCTTTAATATGCAGACAGCCTTACTGTGCAGTTACTTGTAAGTGCTCTCAAAATAAATCAATTGTATTTAGAAAACTTGAAAAATCTGATGGATTATTTAATTCACTCACTAAAATCTGATCAAAAGATTGATTTACATTCCAGATGTTTATGTATGTACTTATGTATCTGTATCAGGAACAGATTCAATTGACCTTTGTCAGAATTGCTTTTCAAAATTGTCATGGTTCAACTGCACTTTC
The DNA here is from genome assembly GCF_022539595.1 of Amphiprion ocellaris. Classification (NCBI taxonomy): domain Eukaryota; kingdom Metazoa; phylum Chordata; class Actinopteri; family Pomacentridae; genus Amphiprion; species Amphiprion ocellaris. The sequence continues at coordinate 10,651,301 of NC_072771.1, read as the reverse complement.
AAAATGTACGAAACATTCAACAAAGCCTTTTCAACATGAACTGTACCTTGTTCTTAATTTCATCTTGCCTCAGTTTCATGAATTTTGTTTTCACATTTGTTAACTGTTCTGTTCTAACACACTTAGTACTCAGCCTCATGGATCTTGTGAAAGATGTTGCTTTATTCTGATACTGTATGTAGCATAGGGCTGAAAGTGATTGGTCAGTGATTATGGATGAAGGGAAGAGGGATAAAGAGTTTTTTGCATTAGAAAATCACTTCAAGTTGCAGAGTAAATATGAGAGATTATCAATGTTATCTAAATAAAGGGACCTCTAGTTTGTGTACTTTCTTTGACCCTAGAAAATAAACAAGAGCTTGGAAGTGCCTAATCACACAGCTGATTTTAATTTTTGTTATTTTTTATTTTGTATAAGTTCAGCCTCAACCAATTTATTGATTTTATGACCATACACTCATTTGGTTCCATCGAATGTAAATACAATTTATGAAAGCAAATCTCTACAAACTGATTCCATATATATATATAGAGGGGACAAATGATTATTTGGTTGCTTGTGTTACTGGGATACAACTTCAAGTTTGTGTGATTAAGTCATGCATTAAATGAAATGCACTGATCGGGCAAAACTTTGTGACCACTGACAGGTGAAGTGAATAACACTGATCATGTCTTCATCATGGGACCTGTTAGTGGTTTATATTAGGCAGCAAGGGAACATTTTGTCCTCATAGTCAATGTGTTACAATCAGGAAAAATTGCTATCGTAAAGATTTGAGCGAGTTTGACAAGGGCCAAATTGAGATGGCTAGACGAGCATCTACAAAACTGTAGCTCTTGTGGGGTGTTCCTGGTCTGCAGTGGTCAGTATCTATCAAAAGTGGTCCAAGGAAGAAACAGTGGTGAGCCCGCGACAGGGTCATGGGCCAAGGCTCACTGATGTGCATGGGTAGGAGGACTGGTCCGTGTGGTCCAATCCCACAGACCAGCTGCTGTTGCTCATATTGCTGAAGAAGTTAATGCTGGTTCTCATAAAAGATGCTAGAATACACAGTGCATCGCAGTTTGTTACGTATAGGGCTGCATAGCCGCAGACAACGCAGGGTGCCCATGCTACACTCCTGCACGCTGCTGAAAGTGCCAGCAATGGGCACGTGAGCATCAGAACTAAAGCACGGAGCAATGGATGAAGGTGGCCACGTCTGATAATTCATGTTTTCTTTTACATCACATGGATGGTCGAGTGCGTTACTTACCTGGGGAGCACATGGCACCAGGACGCACTATGGAAAAAAGGCAGGCAATTTCCTGGACTTTGGGTCCTGCTTTTTGTCTTTTTGCCATTTCCACTCTGGACTAAATACTTAAAGTATGGCAAAATCAAACATTCAAAAAAAAACTGACACATTCACTTAAAGATGTCAATAGCACTTCAGAGTAAAACAAAGTTAGGATTTTTGAAAAGAGGACATAATGTTGCAGATACAAATCTGCACTTTGTGAAACTAATTACTTTTTTTTTAAAAAGTCACAGGAAAAACAAAATACCTTTACTGGTATTTAGTGATGTATTGTCAGCACTTTTTCCTGGGACAGGTTGTACCTTATCAGGTACTTCTAATGAAAACTGTCAAAAGTACCACCGTTCTATAAAGGCTTTAGCTGCTTCTTATGGTGCTTCTGCTACTGAGCACTGTCTTTGAAGAAGAAAAGTTACTGCCAGACATTTTCCAGTTTGTATATGTACACTATATTGCCAAAAGTATTCACCCATCCAAATAATCAGAATCAGGTGTTCCAATCACTTCCATGGCCACAGGTGTATAAAATCAAGCACCTAGGCATGCAGACTGCTTTTACAAACATTTGTGAAAGAATGGGTCGCTCTCAGGAGCTCAGTGAATTCCAGCGTGGAACTGTGATAGGATGCCACCTGTGCAACAAATCCAGTCGTGACATTTCCTCGCTCCTAAATATTGCACACTCAACTGTCAGCTGTATTATAAAAAAGTGGAAGTGTGTGGGAACGACAGCAACTCAGCCACAAAGTGGTAGGACACGTAAACTGACGGAACGGGGTCAGCGGATGCTGAGGCGCATAGTGCGAAGAGGTCGCCAACTTTCTGCAGAGTCAATCGCTACAGACCTTCAAACTTCATGTGGCCTTCAGATTAGCTCAAGAACAGTGCTTCAGCAGAGAGCTTCATGGAATGGGTTTCCATGGCCCAGCAGCTGCATCCAAGCCATACATCACCAAGTGCAATGCAAAGCGTGGGATGCAGTGGTGTAATGCACGCCGCCACTGGACTCTAGAGCAGTGGAGACGCCTTCTCTGGAGTGACGAATCGCGCTTCTCCATCTGGCAATCTGATGGACGAGTCTGGGTTTGGCGGTTGCCAGGAGAAACATACTTGTCGGACTGCATTTTGCCAAGTGTAAAGTTTGGTGGAGGGGGGATTATGGTGTGGGGTTGTTTTTCAGGAGCTGAGCTTGGCCCCTTAGTTCCAGTGAAAGGAACTCTGAATGCTTCAGCATATCAAGACATTTTGGACAATTCCATGCTCCCAACTTTGTGGGAACAGTTTTGAGCTGGCCCCTTCCTCTTCCAACATGACTGTACACCAGTGCACAAAGCAAGGTCCATAAAGACATGGATGACAGAGTCTGGTGTGGATGAACTTGACTGGCCTGCACAGAGTCCTGACCTCAACCCCATAGAACACCTTTGGGATGAATTAGAGTGGAGACTGAGAGCCAGGCCTTCTGGTCCAACATCAGTGTGTAACCTCACAAATGTGCTTCTGGAAGAATGGTCAAAAATTGCCATAAACACACTCCTAAACCTTGTGGACAACCTTCCCAGAAGAATTGAAGCTGTTATAGCTGCAAAGGGTGGACCAACGTCATATTGAACCCTATGGATTAGGAATGGGATGTCACTTACGTTCGTATGCGAGTCAAGGCAGGTGAGCGAATACTTCTGGCAATATAGTGTATGTACATGCCAATCATTTTTAAAATCATTATTGTATGGTGTTGAGAATCACTATCTTAATGAAAATAATTGGAAGAGATGATTATGATATTTATTTATAGGGGATAAGATGGATTTACTGATATACACTCAATTCAACAGTTAAATTAGTCAAAAAACAAAACAGTTTT